>NC_137468.1:20798355-21023954 GCF_964235325.1 Thermobia domestica | reverse complement strand
AGGAGGCAGAAAGAAAATACTAGGGAAGCTGGGACATACGAATGATGGCCGACAACGGTTGGTGTTTGAAAACAGATGTAAAACACGCAGCAGTCAGGCTCTGGAGCCATCTAAAACTCTTCAGATTAAAGAGGGTACAATTTCCCTCTGTAATAGTATTTTCTGGTGTTGTTTTACATATAAATCAACTTCTTCGTGAATTGGTTGAACACACATTGTTGTTAGAGCACAGAAATCATGGATTTCACTTACGTATATCAGCATTTGCATTAACCAAGAGATCTTCATTCGACTCCAGGTACTGGCATTTATAATCGATGAAACTTCTGTTTATTTCACAAACCTTCACAATAAGATAGTGAAATACAGTCCCCTATGCCGCGGACTGTTACAAATGTCATTATGTTTTTACCAGTACAGTTTATTATTATATTCAATATTTCTTATTTTTGTGTAACTATTGCGAGGCAATGTGGGGTGTATATTTTACGTAATACGTTGAAACGAACAATAAATTCGTGTTCGAAAATGAATTAAAATTGACCTTCACACTTCTTGCTGCAAAGTTTTTCAAAATTGTGGGTTGTGTTTTCCGTTTGTCTTAGCGGGACGTTAAACGGAAAGATTTCATTTCTTAAGATTATACGGTTCCAATTATAATATTTATAGTAAAGTTTTAGCGAATACTTTATCTTAACGAGGTATCTAAAACGAAATTAGTGAGATCTTTCGCTCACGTAAGGGAACAATTTATTTAACTCCCTTCATTCACGTTCTTCTACAGTTACAAATGCGTTGGGAAAACAAAAGTGTCATCTGTGTTTTCAGTAGCTTAAATCTATTAACATATATGCATACACATATGCACCGAACAAGATGCAGGAGCAACAGATTTCCGGAGAGGGAGACGTGATGAATAATTAACTGTGCGTAGAAACAAGTTTTGCTGCATTTGATTTTCCTTTTTTGTCTTTGCGGTTCTCTTATTAGGATGCCCACACGCCTCCCATAATTAAAGCTGCTAACACAACAATGAATCTGGTGCCATCTGCCCGTTAAATACAAACCTTCAGTTAAGAGATTCCCCGAAGAGAGAAAAGGAATCAAATTAAAATGGGAACAGAGGAAAACAGATCGCATTTCCATTTCACTTTTGGTTTAGTTACCACTTACGAACGACGCAGCAGTCTTAAAACATACACCCCAGGCAGCATTCGGTACGCCAAACATTTATAAACGTTGAGTAGGTTTGATCAGCTCGGTAACATTTTTTGGATGAGTTATGATGAAGCCACACCCCATTTGAATTCAAAATGAGATATGCTTTTCTGTCTTTCATGTTTTTGTGTCTGAAGAAAAAACTGGTAACATTAATAATGAAGTAAATGGTATTGGTTGTGGCATCGCCCTCCCCCTAGAAGAGGAAACTTTCTTATTTTATATATATAAATAAAAATCATCCCAAAGTTTGGAGCCCTTAAAAGTAGCAGTATGACAACCCACCGTCCCCCCAGAAGTCGGTTCTGGATCCGCCCCTGGGTTGTGGGTTTTGGCACTGTTGAGTTTCCTTCGCCTTCTTTCTCTTCGAGCGTGAAAAGAAGTATATTTACGCATGACATCAACAAGTACATTTCAGCAAATATATTAACTATTGCAGATCTGGTAGAGCGCTTGCCTGTGGTAAGGTACGTAAATAAAGAAAGGGTCAAACAAGGCTTGTGCCCCGGGTGCCGGATTCGGAGGGCACAAAATTGGGTATATATTTGGGGAAGCGTTTGGTTTGGTTGGTCAAGGGGGCGCTAAGGCGAGTTCTTGCCCCGGACGACAACTAGCGTATTTGCTTCGCTGCCCCTAGTCTGACGGTCCCTGGTTCGATTCTAGACAATATGATTTGTGGTGCACATTATAATCACCCGTCTCCTTAACCTAAAAAGCCTAATCGTGGTACTTTAAGTTACACATTTTGTTTATTGTAAATAGTTGCAATAGTAAACGGGACTGGTACTTGCAGCCCTGAATATTAAATGGCAATAAGTTAGGAAGAAGTTAAACTTTTCCGAAGTCTTTTCATTCACACCATTCCTCGGAAAACGATTAGAGAAATTTATATGTTTGGTAACACTACTTTGCAAAAACTTTTGTTTCGTTATTTGTTCGCATTGCTTAGTCATTAAAAGATGATGATTTATTCCCAAATTGCAATTACGATTACATCAAAATTTACTAAATCCCAACATTATAGTACAAAATGTTTGTTAACTATTCCATGAGGTCTCAAGGTCTATTCTATTCCAAAACACAATATTACGAACCAGGCCCGTAGTCAAGGGGGGCTAGGGCGGGCTCAGCCCCCCCTAAATTTTTTGCAGCCCCCTACTAAAGTCATAGTTCGAATTAACGCGGGAAGCCGGGGAAATTCCCCTTCGGTAAAAATGTATGTCCGGCTCGTATCACAGAAGTAACATAACATCCATTTCTGGGATAAATTTTCGCCTTCTACATTTACAGCAAAAATACATAAGCAGCCCCCTCTCGTTCGAAAGTTTAATTCGAACACTGACTGAAATGTTGGAAGAAATTGTATTTCCAAATGTACCTTAGAGAGCTCAATTAAAATTTACTTTTATTATCCTCATTTAAAGTATTGACCTATTTATGCGCTACGCTTCTTTGAATTGCTAATATTTCTTTGAGCGTGATACTTTTTTTTTTTTTTTTTTTTTTAATGCTTCATGTGCAAACGACCCTCGCTGCAAGGGAAAAATAATATATGGTTATTCTATCGGCAAACATGCATTTGGGTTCAGAAACAACATAGTTTTACCTTAATCTGCGGACGAAAAGTTTACTTCTCCCTGTCCTTCTTGGAATTTGCAACTGAAAACATCCTTTTGCTGTGAGTCATTGGCTTTCGGTCAATATGCAAGAGATTGAAAAGACAGCATCCCTTAACAGGGGGTTGCAACTGCTTCGCTCTAATCATCACATAGGTGTATGGGTTTGTTTTGTGTATATTGGACATGGAGAGAGAGGGGGGAATTTTGACTACGTTTTATGTGACGTGATAACGGAGTAAGAAAAGATTCCTTTTCTGAATTGTGTTTACTCTTGTTGTGTTATGAGTTGAACATGATTGTAATTGAAAGTTGATCGATGCTGGTTTCTGAAGATGTACCAAAGTTGACTTGAAGAATGAGAATTGTAGTGTATCAGCAACTTGACTATTTGTTAAATAATTTGGAATAGATAGGTAATACTTTTAATATATCTTTAAACTAAAAATAAGTTCGATCCACTTAATCTTTCTCAGGGATGAATTATTAGATACTTTATTAAAATAATTTAATAAGTTTAATTGTTGCCAATCTTTGGTGCCAGAATCAAATGTTCATGCAGATCATCAGACGTAAGCCTAATCATCCAAAGTTACTATTTTGTAAAAGAATACCTTGCAATCTTCTGGTATGTAAACAAAAAATGTAGCGAACTAAACGGAGGTAGTAGTTGCACTTATAGGAAAAACAGAATTTTAATTAAAAATTGAAACTTATTGGATGATAATATGTATAATGCTTTATAAATTTGAAAGTTGACCTTTGACTTAAAACAGGGTGCGTCGGGGAGTTTAGCGTCCCTCTTCAGCAGGGAGGCTATGCAGACACGGCACCTATAGCTCAAAGTAGCATCCAAATCACTATCGGTTTGAATCCGAGGACTCCCAGTACGGTTTGAACCCGAAACCAGACGCGCCAAAGGCGAGCGCTGTACCCATGAGGCTACGGGGTAGCCAACAAAAGTAACAATTTGTCAATGTAGTTTCATTTTGAAGAAGAGATATCTTCAATAGAAATAAGTAAATAGCTGTTTAAATCATTAGTTCTTAACTTAAACTTTTTTAGTACCTACGAAAGCAACTGATCTCAAATTCTTATTTGTACAATGTAAAGAAGAATTTTATGTATACTTTGATATGAATTGTACTATACAAAGAAAATTTAATGAATTGTTACTTCTCTTGTCAATTTCGTTTCGAGAAAGAGGGTAACTGCGCTAGAACAGGGAACTTTTTTGGAGTTATTTCTTATTTGAATGCTCGAGTACCAAAACATAACAGATTATTTTTACTTAAACATGACTTTAGTAGCAATCGTCCTAAATGATTGTTGATAGTATGTTCCAAAGAGTCTAGAGCAGTGGTTTTTAAACTGGAGTCCGAGGACCCCGGGGGTCCGCGTGACCTGGCTACGGGGTCCGCGACGTCTAAAAATTGAAACATGTTGTGATAAAATGGAACTCACAGCTGTTATGCAAAATGTATTTTTTCAGTTACTAAAAAGAAAGCAATTAGAAATTATACCTACGTTTGTAAATTTGAATATTTTCTTTTCTAAATTTCTGCCCTGAAGCCTGTCAACCGTTATGTAGGACTACTTCAGTGAGAGGAATTCCTTCTTTGTTAGGGCATTTTTTCAAAAGGAGTTGTACATTAACTGCACCGTGCCGATCTTGTTTTGTTGAGTTACAACAATGACATCACCAAAAATCTCGATCTGGACACAATTGTTCTAAGATTGGCAGCATCCAAAACAAGGAGACTTATACTGTGGTTGTGTTGTTACTGATTGTTCAAATGTATATACAACTTGTTTCTACTATAGTGTGCCAACATGAGGAGTGTATATATGCGTGTTGTGTTTATGTTTCTTAATCTTATAAAATTTATAAATTTGTAGATAGCAAAAACCCATAAACATATCATTATTTCTTTCGAACATCACCATAAAAAACTGATCAAAAAATGTTTAGAAGTACAAGAGTAAAATAAAGCCCGTAATATTTGAAGAAATATAAAGTTTCGTATCTAAGGACATGTAAATAATAATACAGGTAAGATGTTAATTTCATTTTTCCAATATTCATATATTTGTTTAGGCCACATGTATTTCAAAATATTGATCTAAGATTTTGAGACCCTTCTCTGTAGAATCTCTTTGAAGATAGTATTAAATCTCATTGCTCTCTAGATGTTTTCGAGTTTCACAAATATTTTTTCAGTCCATCAAAAATTTAAAAACGTATTTCCTGTATTAATTCTTTTGAAATTTTAATGATTGGTTCGTTCGGCCAACTATTTTTTTTAAATATTTTTTTATTTCCTTGAAGATGAGAAAACGGAAGAAATATTTTGTTGCCATAACAAATAAATAAAAAGGAAACACATAGTATTCTAGCTTTCAGGTACAATTATTGTACTAACGCTATAGAGGAAAATTTTAATAGTAATTCCTTCACGCTGTAGTTTTAGTTTTAAGAGCATAAGAAATTATTCATCATCACACACAGAGACAGACATTATATATATATATATATATATATATATATATATATATATATATATATATGTGTGTGTGTGTGTGTGTGTGTGTGTGTGTGTGTGCCCACTCTAATTTACATTTAGCCCCCCCTAAATTTCGAGGCTGGCTACGGGCCTGTTACGAACATTGACTAGCCTTCTTTGAAATCAAATCTAAATTTAGAGTCTACGCTCATCTTCGTAGTTTACGGAATGATCGTTCCAAAAGAATGTTTTCTTCAACAAATATAATCAAATAAGCATGGATAACCCCTTGCTTTAACTGCGGTACTTATCTATGTCGCGGAGAGCTCCTTCGTGGTTAAGCGGTTAGCGTACGCGCCTTTGGCGTGGGATACCCGGGTTCGATTCCCGGCGGGAGCTCATTTGGCTCGGATTCTACTTTAATCAGTAGGTCCACGTCTCATATAGCCTCGTTGCTGAACGGGACATTAAACTTAAACCAACTCAATTATTTATGTTGCTACTGTCTTGGAATTTACATGGATGTGGATAAAAGGAAAATGTAAAACACACATATGAATCAGTACAATACAATTCAAAAACTTTGTGTTGCTAATTCATACAATTTTCGAAAATTTCTCATATATAATATTTCACATATCTTAAAAAAATGAAATGAAATCTTTCAATTTAACGTCATACGATTATCCTTTTAGGCTAAGGAAGACGATGATTAAAGCAAGTGAACGATAGATTTAACGGAAGAATTGGTGGAATGAGAAAGTGGGAGGAAACACAAGGACACGATGTTGTCCACCACACACTTACTTGGTTGGGAAACGAATTAGAGACCCCACTCACCGGAGGTAAGCGCTCTTCCACAGAGCCATCGTGACCCATTATTTTGCATATCGTGCAAGAATGCACTATACGAGTATGATTTGAAAAATATTGTTGCAACATTAACAACCGCTGGAGTAACATTAACATGAAATGTTAACTTTGTGAGCATTATGTTATGCTCATATGGTTCACCATCCAAACAGTTAATTTTTGACAAGATTACTACAAGAAATTTTGCAGTTTACACCTATTTTCTGACCCAGCTCATTTCTAAATAACCAGAATAAAGTCATATAACTGAACGATGCTCATTTTTTCTATCCTGTCAAAGGAAAATATACAAACTATAAAATAATACCTATTATCAAGCATACGGCGATAGAATTGCTGCCTGCAGTAACTTCCTCGTGACACAGCTCTACTACATACATGCCTTTCTCATTGGTCTAGTCTTTATCTCATGTGCATTTGATACAAAGTGGTCTCAGGTCTCAGGTGGTCTCAGGCCTGGTGGGAAAACCTTGAACACTTCACGAGGTTCAGATGCCACCTTCAACTGTAGGTCCATGTCTTATATAGCAAATGTACTGAAAAGGATCGTTAACTTATGGGCAGAGATTTGTCGGAAACTATGTATTGATTTGTCTGAATACTTTTATACTATAGAAATTCCATACTAAAACAATTGATTTCTATCATTTCCGATTTTAATTGATTGATCAGCCGATTAATCTCGAAACGTTTAATCAATTTCAAAACGTTTAATCAATTTCTCAACTTCTCTTGCCATTATTGCTCTATGGGAATCCAATACAGAAACCAGAAGTAATAAACGTTAGAGATGGAATCTATTTTTGTGACTTAAAACATTCTAGCTAACTTATAGCAGGTGACCATATTGACATTCGACGCTTCGAATGCATACATTGGTATTACATTCATCTTCTATTATCACACATGCATCTTGTAGAATCACCTTTCATTCATATATTATAACGTCTTTCTTCCGCTAGAAAATTTATTATGAAATACGCAGAAAAAGACATGACACTAGACTTAAGCAATATTTGGAAAAGTCATTTGGGACCATTGTCCCTGCACCATGCAAAGTGTCCTCCCTGAAAGAAAAGTGCATCTGCACTCACTCTTACAATAAAAGTCATTTCAATAAGAGATGAATAAATTCTTTCCAGAAAGTAAATTATTCAGGAAAACGAAGTGACCATGAATCCATGCACAGAGATTGAAGCAATATGAAAGAAAAAAAATCCCATTTCGATTTTATTGGAGAGAAAATTGTTCTGGGAGAGAAAAAGATGATCGAAACGTCATATTTTTAGAAGAAAAATACTATAAAGAGAAGTCCTTGGTATATAAAATTCACTTCGCTAGAAAATAAGAAAAGAATCGAAAAAATAGCTTCTTCGTACCTTAAATTTTGTTAGAGACTTCATTTTCAAGAAAATTATTGCGTAGAAAAATCAGCACTCGCTACCTTCAATAAAAGATCAAGAATTGACTTTTTAAAATATATTTCCAAAACGAAGGACAGAAGAAAAGGTTAGAAATGAAAGAAGAATTTCAATAAAGAAAATGAATTCTGAAAATGGACAACGGAATATTATTTCTTCGAAGGGCAGAATACTTCTTTCTGTGTTTTCTTTCATCTGAGTTCCAAGACATCACATAAAATCAAAATCGAAAAAAAAAATGTGAAGGAAAGATAGAAAAATGAAATAAAGTGAAGTTATTTAAAGAAATGGGGAAAAAGATATTTCCCGAAGGTTCTGAATCTTCGCTTCTTTTCACTACTCTCTATAGTTTGCAAGGTGAGATGAAATCATAATTGTTATTGTATAGTACATACTTTTTATTAAGTAATTTTACGAATAATCACGTCCAAAATATCGTTAACGATGTTGCCTATAATATTTTCTCATCTCATTCTTGTAAATTTTGTAGAAGCTTTGTCTCATATTCGCTTTCGAATTTTCTCTCTTCTCGATTAAAGAAAAATTTTCTTCTTGTCTCATTTTCATATATATATATATGCCAACAACAAGTTTATAAGACACTAATTCATACAGGTAGCGATACAAATATAAAAGATCTCAGTCTAAGTGGATGAGATTTCAAATTGAATTTTATGAGTTGCATGTGTAGTGATTTTAAATAGGGATATACCTTATTTTATATTTAGCTGTGACTTGTACAACCAACGAACTATACCTTTCGCACAATGCTGCACATATTACCATAATAGTCTTGGAGCAAATAAAAAAAACTTAAAACACACATATGAATCAATACAATTGTCTCGATTGATAGATGCTTTCACAATTGTTAAAAGGTGTCATTAGAAACAGCAAACATATTTTCTGCTTTGAAAAGGACATAGTTTCGCTTATAAAACCGCAATCCCGTTTGAAAATCTGCTTTTGCGGTTTCGGTTTTGAAAACCGCTTTTCCGGTTTCGCTTTTAAAAACCGCATTTCCGATTTCGGCTTTGAAAACTACTTTTGTGGTTTCGGTTTCGAAAACCGCTTTTGCGGTTTCGGTTTCCAAAACCGCATTTACGGTTTCGTTTTTTAGTAAACCGGTTTTCTTAAAAACCGAAAACCGCAAATGTCACAAAAATTCGACAGCACTAATTATGACTTACATATATCTTTTAAAGATTGATTAATGCTTTTTCAATGTATTTGTACAATCATTTTATCAATTTCTAGATTGCATACTATGAATCATGTAACACAAGGTACATTCGTGAAGTGTACCTTTGGATTCGTCTTAAATTAATTCAAATACAAAATTCTCCGATATTCAATAAGTATTGTACTACTTTTAGCGGCTCATGCAGGTAATTTACATATTTATGATCCTTCAAATTTTCGGAATAGAATCATAAACTACAGGTACTGTAATGCTCGGACATAAAACAATTGCTTTTAGTTCCTTTAGATATAACTGGACATGAGTATGGGCTAATGCAAAACAAATCGGAACAAGTACTGCTTCTCTGACACATGTTACACAACTAGGCCAGCTTATTGGATCCACCATATTGGATTCAACTTTCGGTTTTTCAAATGGGAATGGATGCAAGTGATACATGAAATTCACGTACAATTTTCTCCAAAATTTACTGGCGTACTTAGTTTGTCGTAAAGCTTGTACCGTTTGCAATGTATTGCATGTTAAATGTCAGGCACTTCACGAATATTGAACCAAATTGAAAGTTATGCAGGGCCCTTGAGGACAATAGTGCAACGGTAAATCACTGTCACAAATACTACATTTTCCTCTTATGAGCTAACAAAATGGGGAAAAAGTAAACTTTAGGAATGAACCTTAGACCATCCGAGTTAATTAGCTTTCATAATTTTCCATTCTTTAAATTTCATATAGAAGTTTGAGTGTATAATTTACTAATAACAAAAAAAAAAAAAATCACAAACAGTAAACAATTATTCCAATTTCATTTAAGATTACTAAGATTTCTGCTACTTCTTGTTTCTTGTCTGAACGACCTTGGCCTTTCTACGTGTTGTTCTTAACCAATCAAATTATACCTTTCTTCTTCAAGTGGTAATTTTTTCAATTATCTCGTCACTTGGTAAGTCGAAATTAGCACTTGTATTTCTGGTTTAATAATGGCAATTTGAGCTTAGTTGTTTGTGATACGTTAACAAGAAAACGTGTTTAGGCAGATGATATAAGTTTCTAATATTCTTTTTCTATTTTTTCTTTAATATACTCAAGCAGAGTGGTGCGTTCGCGTGTTTGGATATAACGATTCCAATCTCTGACTATTCCTCTTAAAAGAAGTTTTTTTTTTTTTTTTTTTTTTTTTTTTGCAGTGTTCATTTCAATGTCCACTTCAGACCATATATTAGACTCTGGTTTTCTGACTAATCACAAAATGTTTATTTAAGAACTATCAGCTTCTAGGTCTAATTTGGTTTTAAAGCACTAGGACTGTTGAGGACCGGCCCTAGAGAATTTGCCGCCCCGTCCAATGGTATCACTTGCCGCTCCCATTTCTCCAGGAAGAACAAATCTTAAAAGCCGTGAATTTAAGTATGCTACCCCATTATGAACAACGAAGAGAAGGGAAAGGGCACTCGCACCGGCTGCGCAAATCTGTCTTCAATATTGTGGGGAGGGGTAAAACCATTCCCATTTTTTTTCTTAACAAAGTTCAAAATATTTATAAAGTTGAAAAACAATGCTGTGAAGGATCAGGAGAGCAGAGTTCTCTTCAACATTAGGAAGTAGGAAAATTTGAGACTTAATCTGGGGGAAGGAGATGAAACATGGTAGATGAATCTGATTTCTGAGGTGAATCTCTCGTATGTTATATATCAGGTGATGTATCCCCCAAAAGCACATTTCAAAGCGGATTATTGGGGAAGTCCCCCAGTTCCAATATTGGGGGACATGTTCTCCCATTTCCCCGGGATTTGTGCCCGTATCAACAGCTGAGACAATTTTCCAGCATGAAGAAAGGGAATTGCCACCTATTGAAATTGTGTCCAAGTAACGGGAGCGGAATTAATACAGATTGATATGACCTAAATGCTCCAAACATGAAGATCACTTTGAAATAATAAAGAACACGATTCTGTTTTGCAAATGAAACAAGTCATTGACATTAATTTCATCTCACTTTCCTTGGTGGCAGTCGGACACAAATCATCACATTTCTCCCCAGAAAACACATTTCAAATCGTATTACTAGGGGGAACACGTCTCCCTAGTCTTGGAACTGGGATTTACACCAGTGACTTGGAGTCAGAATGGCCTAAATACTGCAAATATAATCTCGTTGTGTTTGTTTCTTTTTCTTTAAATAATAATATATTATGTTAGTGTACGATCAAGCAAATACACCTGCACAGAAAATATGGTAATCCTTTTTACAGAATTCAATATCGAGCTTCAATCTTAAAATATCACTTTGCAATTCCAATGCGACTAGTTCTTTTATCTTTTTCCTTGATTTTTCTTTTACAATCTGTTAAACAATTTTAAAAACAACTTGTTTATACATTTAATGACAAGGAACTACTTTTTTCGTCTACAAATAATAATAATAACTGCCCCTCCGCCCAAAAGATAGATACCTCTGCCTGTAAAGTGTACAAGTCCACTCTGGCTGTTTTGTGTATGAACATGTAAAGAGATTATTTAGATTTTTTAAATTGCATAATAATATTGGAATATAGCATTTAAATATTATTCCATATTTATTCATATTTATTAAAATTAATAACTATAGAATGATATATTATTAGATCAAGATTGGAAGATGATACGATGTATTTCATTTAAATAAAACATGGATATCAACGCAGAGAAATATATAAAATTAAACTTCAAGAAAGGTGCTTGATTTCAGCAAGAACAGAAAGGCATGTATCTGAGAGAGAGAGAAAAGAGTGTACTACTTCCTTCATGTCTTCACAAAGACGCAGAATGGGGTTTGTTTTGAGTTGTAGTACTAAAGCATGCAACTGAATGCCAAAACTCTCTCACAAAGCATGGTGTATTCACATATTTCGAAACCATTTCCCACTTTTCCCAAGATAAGCCTGGATCTCAACTGAACATTAAGCTACAAAAAGCGAGAATTTAATTTTGTTCTTGGTAGACGCTGCCGTTTGATATTTCTCCTATTGTTTAAGAAATAACACCAACTAAATTACAGAAGATGAAGTCATATGAAAACAAATTATTCTTAATAGACCAGTCGAAAGAGTGATTGAAACTCTTTTATTTTGTCAAAAACAATACATAAAACCCTTCATGACTGCTCTGCTAGGGGAAGAGCAAGCTGTTGTTATCTTCTCCCTGCCACGAGGAACATCATGTTATTATTTAATATCTATGTATTTTTTGCCATGTACTTTTTTCTGTATGTGAATCATAGTAATTCATTTAATTCACACGTTATATATATATATTTTATGTAATATCGCAATATGTGCAGAAAAAACATTGTACCACCAATGGCGTTCCTTGTTGCACATGAGAGGTAGTCTATTACTATTAACCCTAATGTTTATATAGATGATCGCACCAGGAAGACGGAAATGCAATCTCTCATACTTGCCAGTTTTTGCAAGGGTTGTCTTATTTTAATACTGTTTCCTCTTTATCTACTAGCTTTTATATACGTAGATTATTATATATAGTTTTATTAAGTGAAAATCAGTGAAGATATCGTTACCTCTCATCTCTTTCTAGATACCATACTAATTTGAATGTGTAAACTGAACATTACCGGAAACTCTGGACTTTTCAGCATAGTAGGTGCAGGGGCGGATCCAGGACGGACTTCTAGGGGGCGGTGGGTTGTAATAATGTTACTTAGAGCTACTTTTAAGAGCTCCAAACCCTAGGATGGGTTTTTATTCATATATAAAATAAGAAAGTTTCCTCTTCTGGGGGGGGGGGAGATATGAAATATGAACTCAGTTCGTTATTTGCAGTGTAGATCCTGCGGATCGCGCTACTAACTTCAATTGAAGAACTATTATCCTGCGACCAGAGAGAGTGATAGGTATTACGGTACAGCATAGCGCTGCACGGTATACACCATCCTTAACCAGCCACCGTGAAGAACTCTCTACTCTTCGCCCTCAAATAATATAGCTTTGCACTATTTTATTTGTGGGTTCAGAAAGTTCGTCTCCACGACAATCGTTTAAGGAAGGCGCGACACGCCTCACCGTAATGGTCCAGATTCGGACGGAATCACCTGGGCAAAGACCTAAGGCGTGTTATGAAAAATAGATGAGAACATCACCCACTTCCATAGATTACATACAAGTGACATAACAACCATAATCTTACTTCGTCATGCGATCTAGAAAAAGAGAAAACAAACAAATCCAAACATTAGAGTGCCATTTATTCAATAATTAAACATACCTGTAACACACTGATTATTTTGGATATATTGCCCCAATTACGTAGCAAGTTCGTAAAAACGTTTTGATATCATTTACAAAAACAGTTCTAATTCGTCGTGGCGCCTGTTATTGTAATCACATTTCGGTAGACACACAACGGATCCGGAATAATCTTCTTATAAAGATTGTCCTTTCTTCTGATTTCAAGAGTTTACGTTACAGTCTTTCCTGGCTGACGTAGTAACAGCATTATGTTGCAACTACTGTTCAAGAAACTATGTTATTCTAACATTTTCGCTTTAGTCATTAATCATGAGTCCATTATCTTCGAGTACAACTTGGGAAGTCCTTTGTTTCGTTCGTAATCTCGATCACACCCCCTTGTTATTATATATTATTACTTGGGGCTGATTTACTTTGACAACAACTTAAGTAAAAATCACCAAAACATCTACATCAACAACACTATTTTTACTGATTGTTTACGTGGTTTTACGAATATCGAAGTTTCTTTAAAAAGTATATTATATCTATATATTTTCAAAGTATATTGGGTTTCAGGCTCGACTTTGTTCCAGAATTTTTGTCGAGTCATTCTATGCACACACACACTTACATCGAAAAACTAACTATTGCCTCTCATTTCTTTTCTTTTCCTCTTCTTCTACCCTGTCTTTTAGCACCACCAGGCGGCAGCACGATCAATGAGAAACATATACCACACAAAGTGTACCAATTCAGGTGAACGTCACATAACGCAGAATTTTGCGTTTATACGAAAAATATTTTAAGCAAAATTTTGGTACAGTTACATAGGGAGGTACATGCAGTGATATACAAGATCCTGCTATGATGTTAGTTGCTATATGTTAATATAAATATTTCGAAAATACTATCTAGGGTGACAAGAAATAATTATAAGGGGAACTACATTGTATTTTAGCAACGAGTGATAATACAGGGTTGCCTGAAAATTTGTGCTTCAGTAGTTTTAAGCAGAATCAGAAGATTTTAATACAGGGTGTTCACATGAAACCTCCCTGATTACAAATATTAATTGTATGGATACTATTAGTGCCAGAAAATAACGGTTTGCGGCATCTTGAAGAGAAATTCAACCAGTTTGTTTTGTCTACAGCTCTATATTCACTTCTATATGAACCCCGTTAGTAGCTCTCAGAATATCCAGTTGATATTCAGTCTTCTGCCATGTGTTTTGTAGCTTATCGGGAGATCGCGGTGGGTAAGGAGTGTTTCCGTCACGTCCAATCCACTGCTCACTGGCGCAAATCCCAGGGGGGACGAGGGGGACATGTCCCCTCCAATCTTGGACCTGGGGGGGACTGTCCCCCCCAATAATCTGACTTAAAAAGTGCTTTTTGGGATAAGTGTAATGATTTGTGTCCGACTGCCACAAAGAAATGTAAGATGAAATTGATTTCTCTTGGCTTTTCCATTTTTAAAAAAGAATCGTCTGTAGTATTTCAAACTGAACTTCGTGCTGTAGTGCGTTTAGTAGTCTCATCAATATGTATTAATTCCACTTCCACTACTTGGCCACAAATTGCAATAAATGCTAGAAGAGGATATACCCCTCTCCTCATGCTGGAAAGTTGTCTCAGCATTAGGTACGGGCACAAATTCCGGGGAAATGGGGATACATGTCCCCCCCCCCCCAATATTGGAACTGGAGGCTTTCCCAATAATCCGATTTGAAAAGTGCTTTTTGCAGATAAGTGTGATAATTTGTGTCCGACTGCCACAAAGGAAAGTGAGGTGAAATTGGTTTCTCTTGGTTTTTCAATTTTTACTGAAAATGAAGGCATGCGACTATACGTGGCGTAACCTGATATGAAATCTTATCTCATCTTCTCCCCTAGGCCCTAGCACACAAAGAGTATACAAACTATCCAATGTCAGTAGAATCGATCTTTACAGTAAATGCGCATTTAATCCATTTGTACTATCAGCCTAGGCGCTTACTCATGCTTCGTAAGCTAACTAACTCTATAGCGTATGGAACCCGGAGGTTCAATGTCGCGTTCACAAAAGCTCTCCACTGAGTTCTATCCTTAGCCAACTGGATCTAGTTTCTACTTTATATTCCTATTTTTGCGAGATCCACCTTAATATTGTCTTCCCATCCGTGCCTAGGTCTTCCTAATGGTCGTTTTCCGATTGGTCTTACCGCTGAACATATGTCCTGCACACCTAAGCCTTCTAGACTTGGTGACCCTAACAATGTTTGCTAAGCCGTATAATTTTCGTAGTTCCTCGTTATGAAGTTACCGCCATTCCCCATTAACGTTCCTCTTGGGTCCGAATATTCGTCTCAGAATCCTGTTCTCAAATACTTTCAGTCTATGTTCTTCTCTCAGAGTAAGCGACCATGTTTCGAAACCATACAGAACAACAGGTATGATTATCGTTTTATATATTTTAAGCTTCAAATTCCTCGACAGAATTCGCGACAAAAAGAGATTTTGAACTGAATAATAACACGAATTCCCTGCTTTTAGTCGACATTTAATTTCTTCGTGAATATGATTTTTGTCTGTTAATACTGATCCTAGATATTTGAAAGTCTCCACTTTATCAAAAGTATTAATTAATATTTTAACGCATTCATAATTTGCTGTATTACGGTCCCGACACACTTCTATGTATTTAGTTTTATCTACATTTACTTTTAAACTCTTGTCCCTGCAAGCGTTTAATAAGATCTCTGCATTTCTTTCTATTGTTCTCCTATCATATCCTATTAAATTTACATCATCAGCGTACGCATAACTGGTGAACACCGTTCAGCTCTAGGCCCTGGTTGCTCTCTTTGATTTTCCTTATAGCGTATTCCAGGACAAAGTTGAATAATAATGGCGACAACACATCTCGTGGCCAAATATTTTCTTACCCGGACTTTACTTTGGGATTCATTTAAACATTCCTTAATTGATCTAATTAGCTTTTTCGGTATTCCAAATTCTGTAAGAACGTTGTACAATGTTTCTCTCCTAACCGAGTCGTAAGCCTTTCTAAAATCAATAAATAGTTAATGCACCGGGCTACTGTATTTCCACTTCTTTTCGAGTATTTGGCGAATGGTAAATATTTGGTCGATAGTTGATCGATTTCGTCTAAATCCACACTGATAATCTCCAATAATTTCATCTGCGTATTTCAATCTTGCTAATAGTATGTTTGAAAGGATTTTATAGGATGTTGACAGAAGAGAAATGCCTCGATAATTATTACAGTCAGTTTTGTCGCCTTTCTTGTGGATTGGAACAATGATTGATCATTTCCACTCTTGTGGCAATTCTTCCTTGTTGTAGATAAGGAGAATGAGTTTGTTCCAAATTTTTCGCCTCCAGCTAAAATTAACTCAGCCGGAATTTCGTTTACACCCGGAGATTTGCGTTTCTTTAATTTCTTTATAGCGATTTCTACTTCTATTCGGTTGGGTTCTGGAATATACGGTTCTGCGGTGTGCATCTCCTTTTCTCCACGCACATTAGTTTTTGGCTGTGTGTTAAGCAAATCGTCAAAGAAATCTTTCCACCTATTTAAAATGCTATCTGTATCAATGAGAACTGTTCCATGAGTTTTCTTTAATATAAGCCGGAGGTTGATAGCCTTTCTTAAATTCGTTGATCCCTTTATACATGTCCCGAATGTTTTTATTTTTACAATTATCTTCAAGTTCCTAAATTTTCGCTTTCAAAAAATCGCGTTTCTTTGTTCTAAAAGTTTTGGAAGTTTCCCGCCTGATGTCTACGAAATTTTGTGTAGTTATTTCATTCGGATTTTGTAGCCAACGTAATTTTGCCTGTTTTCTCTTCTCTGCTAGTTCAAACCATGGTTTGTTCCTACGTATTTCCACATGTCCCAATTTTTCTTTTGAGAGAGGATGCTTCGTAAGCAAAGAAAAGAATTCAATCGCTGGAATATTTTTCTCCATAATCTTAAGGTCACATCTGTTAACTAAAGAGTATATGACATGCGTCAGATTTCTGTAACGATTCCTGTAATGTTATTGAGATTATCATCATTTTGCTCAAAGAGTATTTTTTTGCGTGATACATAATTGATATTCTTTCTTCACAGTTTTGGGGAAGTCATTATTTATATTAATAGAACAATTTTAACGTGGATCTTTGTGGATGTCTAATTAGAAACATACCAATTATAAATATACATGTATTCAGATTTCAGAATGTGTTCACGGCAGCGATTTGTAATACTGATATGTACTACTACTTCACCTAATATATAATATACTCTACAATAGTTGATCAGATTCATCTACCGTAATATGAGTTTCATCTCCCTTCTCTAGAATAAGCCTCAAATCTGCCCTCTTCCCAATGTTGAAGACAATCAATGGCATATTTAGGATTTTGTTTCGAGGCGGTATGCCCAATACAAGGAAGGAAGTGGGCAATTGCCCACCTGAGTTTGAGAATTAAATATATTTTAATTTATGTATAAATTGAAGTTATAATGGCAAGAAATGCAGACCGATAAATCCTGTATGATATGATACAAAAATTTCGGAGTGAATCTAACCCTTTATTCTATTCATACAAGAAAAAGGAAGCATCCTCTTGGCCTTCCTAATTTCCCGAGCTAATTATTCCTCCGGTTTGATTTACTTTAATTCAAACGTTTTCTTCTTTCAAAAATAACTAAACGATATAATTTTTCCTTTGTTATAATAACTAAAGTCCTGTCATGTTGATATCCGCGAAAGTTGGTGTGAACACCAGTTTCGCCTATCAACTCCTCTTAGTTTTGGTGTTACTGATGACGGCCGACTTGAATCACAACTGACAACGGTCGATAAAATATGAGAGACGAAATGAAAGAAAGTAACGTCAAGAAAAAGAAACAGAAAAGTAGAAAGGACGAAAGAAAGAACAAAAAGACGCAGTTCTTACATGGAATGACATTTGACAAATACAGTATTATTTCTGGCCAAAGAGCATAAGGAAATGGGAAGTCAATGACATTCTTAGAAATGGTAAGAAGGATTATTGTTGTACGTGGAATGCGAAAAGCTAACAAATTTATTTCAGGAGGGGGGGGGGGGTGCTTGACCCCGATAGCCTCCTAAATACGCCACTGAAGACAATTCTGCTCCCCTGATCCTTCACAACATTGTTTTTCAACTTCATAAATATTTTGAATATCGCTATATATATATATATATATATATATATATATATATATATATATATATATATATATATGGAAACGTTCTTACCCGTCCCCCCCAATGTTGAAGACAGATTTGCGCCGCTGCCACTGCTATATCCAAATAACAAAAATTTATATAATTTTTGTTATTGAACATCTGCAAGAAATAACAAGAATTAACAATGAACAAGAAAAAACTGTTTCAGTTGCTTTACAAGATGCCACAAACCGTTATTTTCTGACACTAATAGTTTCCGTGCAATTAATATTTGTAATCAGGGAGGTTTCATGTGGACATTCTGTGTTAGTTTTCTGGTTCGACCAGAAGTGCATAAAACTAGCAGGGAAGAAAAAACAGGCAAAAATACGCTGGCTACAAAATCCAGATTTAATAACTACACAAAATTTTGCAGATATTAGGCGGGAAACTTCCAAAACTTTTAGAACAAAGATACGCGATTTTCTGAAAGCTAAAATTAAGGAACGTGAAGATAATAGTAAAATTAAAAACATCTGGGACATGTATAAGGGGATCAGCGAATTTAAGAAAGGCTATCAACCTCGTGCTTATATATTAAAGAAATCTGATGGTACAGTTCTCACTGATAAGAATAGCATCTTAAATAGATGGAAAGATTTTTGTGACGATTTGCTTAACACGCAACCAAATATTAGTGTGCGTGGAGAAAAGTAGATACACACCGCAGAACCGTATATTCCAGAACCAAACCGAATAGAAGTAGAAACTGCTATAAATAAATTAAAGAAACACAAATCTCCGGGTGTAGATGAAATTCCGGCTCAGTTAATTTTAGCTGGAGGAAAAAATTGCGAAACAAGATACACAAACTCATCCTCCTTATCTGGAACAAGGAAGAATTGCCACAAGAGTGGAAAGAATCAATCATTGTTCCAATTCACCAGAAAGGCGACAAAACTGACTGTAATAATTATCGATTCATTTCTCTTGTAAACATCCTATAAAATCCTTTTAAATATTCTATTAGCAAGATTGACCCCAGACGCAGATGAAATTATTGGAGATTATCAGTGCGAATTTAGACGAAATCGATCAACTATCGACCAAATATTTACCATTCGCCAAATACTCGAAAAAAGTGGGAATACAAGACCACGGTACATCAACTATTTATTGATTTTAGAAAGGCGTACGACTCGGTTAGAAGAGAAACATTATACAACGTTCTTACAGAACTTAGAATAAAGCTAATTAGATTAATTAAGATATGTTTAAACGAATCCCAAAGTAAAGTCCGGGTAAGAAAATTTTTGTCCACGAGCTTTCACGTCAAAAATGGCCTGAAACAAGGAGATGCGCTGTCGCCATTATTATTTAACTTTGTGCTGGAATACGCTATAAGGAAAATTAAAGATAGCAACCAGGGCCTAGAGTTGAACGGTGTTCATCAAGTTATGGCATTGGCTGATGATATAAATTTTATAGGGGATGATAGGAGAACAATAGAAAGAAATGCAGAGATCTTATTAAACGCTTGCAGGGACATGGGTTGAGAAGTAAATGCAGAGAAAACTAAATACATGGCAGTGCGTCGGGACCGTAATACAGCAAATTATAGATGCGTTAAAATATTAAATTATACTTTTGATAAAGTGGATAGTTTCAAATATCTAGGATCAATATTAACAGAGGAAAATCATATTCACGAAGAAATTAAATGTCGACTAAAAGCAGGGAATTCGTGTTATTATTCCGTCCAAAATCTCCTGTTGTCGCGAATTCTGTCGAGGAATTTGAAGCTTAAAACTTATAAAGCGACAAACATGCCTGTTGTTCTGTATGGTTGCGAAACATGGTCACTTACTCTGAGGGAAGAACATAGACTGAAAGTATTTGAGAACAAGATCCTAAGTCGAATATTCGGACCCAGGGGGAACGGGAATGGGGAATGGCGGAAACTTCATAACGAGAAACTACATGATTTATATGGTTTACCCAACATTGTTATGGTCGTCAAGTCTAGGAGCCTTAGGTGGGCGGGTCATGTAGCTAGAATGGAAGAAAGTAGAAACGCTTTCAAAGTCTTGACTGGAAGACCAATCGGAAAGCGAACATCAGAAAGACCTAGGCGCAGATGGGGAGACAATATTAACATGGATCTCGCAGAAATAGGAATACAAAGTAGAAACTGGATCCAACTGGCTACGGACAGAAGTTAATGGAGAGCTTTTGTGAACGCGGCATTGAACCTCCGGGTTCCATAGGCCATAGAGTTAGTTAAATATATGGCAGGTGAAAAGGATCTTGCTAGCATGCCTATCATTTAACGTGATGTAATATGAAAAAATGGTAAACTTCTCCATTCTAGACGTCACTCTATTCCGGGTACCACCTTCAACAGGCTTCTAGACTACTTAATGGGAAGATAGTAGGTTATAATTACTAATCAGCGGAACTTTTAACGTACTGGAAACCTAAAAAAAAAAATCGCATGAACTATTTGTTAGGAGTACGAAATTTTCCTTTTGACATCACTTTTCCCTCTCCTGGTATATGGTATGGGCATGCAAGTGGTACCATTTGAAAGCCTGTTCCATTCTGAAGAGAATGAGGTATAAACCTGATCCTAGGATAAATAGTGACGATGCAGTAGCTGCTTGACTGAAAGTCTAAAAAGAACCCCAAAACCCAGGTTCTCGAAAGGGTATATATATGTATGTGTGTGTGTGTGTGTGTGTGTGTGTGTGTGTTTGTGTGTGCGTGTTTTCTCTTTTAGGGGATTAATTGAAGTGTTTTCGCCTGTTATTAAGCTTCCTAGTGGGGGGTGTGGGGATATAGGAGGTAAAACGGTCGAACTTACGAGAACTGATGAAAGTAGAAAATACAAGAGAGAAAAATCTAGAATATTATTTTAGCGATATGTTCTACAATATTCCTCTCAAAACCTTGAGAGTAGATCATTTTATTTGACATTTTTATATACATGCAAATCTCTCCTACTCTTTCTCCTCTCTCCTTACGGATTTACCATTTCCATAAAGCTCCTGATATCTGTCTTTATGCGTGTATTCAAAATTTTACAATTCAGCACTCACCTTCCTTTAAGGTCCATAAGCTCTTCACAAAGAATTTTGTTCCAAAGTGTGGGGTACTTCACATGCCTCTTTTCTTGTCCGCCCCCAAGAAATTAAAGCTGGCGTTGTCACTGCACTGTCCGCTCGATCCACTTAATTTTGATTCACGTATGAACGTTGTTCGTGTTTCCGAAACATATGGCCCTTCCACTTTCTTCCTCTATTTGACAACACTGCTTCTCTTGCCTAAATAATACACAGTTGTTACCATTCACCACACTTCATTGCTTCACATTCCCTTATTCGGCACGGAACTCTGTAGTACCGAGACACAGCCTCATTACGTGAGATCAGCTTTACCACTACTTTTATCCCAACTTTGTAGATTATGTTCAGTTTGTCGTTTGGTTGATTTTGGATGTCCAGTGAGAGACTGATGTGTTAGAATGGGGTGTAATGCAAGTTCAACAGCGTGTTCAAAAAACGAAATTGAAACAAAAATAAAAATTGTAACTAGATGGCAATAATGTCAAGCCTCTTATATAAACCTTTATAAACGGAAGTTCACATAGATCCTTGCGTTGCTAAATTAATTAATTCTTTTCATTTAAATATAAATATATTAATATACCCAACACATTTATTATAATGTTAAGAACAAGAATTCACTTATGATTCCTTGTTACAATTTTGAGGTTATTTTAGATAAATAATATTATGCATGTCGTTTGGGTGAGGATTATTTTTTTTTTTTAATTAGCAGGTTATACATCTTACATTTCAGAATAACGTGGCTAAGATAGGGTGTAGCCTGAATGATAGTAACATCTTGAAACATGCATCGAACTCAAACAATGTGGAAATCGGAAACACAAGCCAATTAGAAATGTCTTTAAGAAATTATTACTTGAAACTCCGTATAATACAACATTAATAGGACATAATAATAATATCTTAGTTTGAGTTGCATTAATAATTAAACAGTCGTATCACATTGTCTTGCCCCTATTTCCCGTTTAGGATAATTTTCTGTTCTCCGAGAGGGTTGTGTCTTATAGCTCGCTTACCGTTATTGACACAATACACTTGCTTAATTTAGCAACAAGTGCCAATGTCAACGATGAGCTAAAATGTAGAGCAGAAAAGTACATTTTCGTGGAGTGGTTTGGTATCAAGATTCATCTACGTCAGTGATTCTCAGTGTGTGTTCCGCGGATCCCTTGATCTCCCCGATGTCTACGACGAGGTTCCCATGATACTGTCTTTGGAGAAATCCTAACGATACAGCTAAATTGAGATGAAAAATATAAAATGATTTCCCGGATTTCTCCAATTTGACTATGAAATTATTTGCGCAATTTATCTGTTTTCTTCCAAGGACCTGACTAGGATATCAAAATTTACGAATATGGAAAAGTACAAATTTAAAAAGTTCATTGTAGCTTCTCAATTATGCATTCTACGCCTTATGATCTTCTTAAAACATAGTAAATATCCTTCTAGAACGTGACAGAGAATAAAAGACAGTAACCATTTTCAACCACATGTATGAACCTTTGAACCAAAAGAAATATTTTGAAACATTTTTCCCCGTTTTCTTTTCAGTAGTAAAAATAGATGAGGTATAGCATTCTTTAAATAAAGACATGACTAAACAAGGAAGAGAGGTGTTCAGAAAGAAAGCTAGGAATGTAAATACTCTATTTTACGATAACCATTGGTCGCTCATGTACTTAAGTAACTGACGCCTGCTTCCAACCCATTTTCAGAAAGCGAAATTTCCAGCATTATATATTTTCCCTTCTTGTTCTCTCAAGGGAAAAAGAGAGGACTTGCTAAAAAGCGAAGGCAAAGAGAGTTCCTTCTCTCACAAATTGGTGAAACGGAAGAGTGGAGCTAATGTTCTAGCGAGAGTGGTGAAGCCACTACCGAATATTCAAATAAAGTTTCTTTTTCCATCGTCTTATAGATCCTCGTCTATCACTCATGAAACAGGGAATAGAATAGAATATCAAGAACAGTTAGCTGGTAATCGAGTTCAGAAACTAAGAGAACAATAGAGTTTGACATCTTCAGATTAACAGATAGAATAAAGTCAACGTTTTATTATTCTAACGTTCTTTCTTCAAGGAATGATGACAATGCATAAGAATAGCAACTTGTGACTTTAAAAGCGAAAGAAGGCTACATCAGTAATCATGAAATTATAACTTAGAGTAATAATTAATACGTTTTGAAGTTTATGAAGTATCATAATCGTAAACTTGATCTTGGAATGTAGATAATTTGTACCAAATTGTCTTTGATCATCTCAGGTTGCAAAGTATAGGCATCTAAACCAGATTTACAATACTGACTATGCACTCAAAATTAATATCCATGTTTCTGAATAAGTGCAAATAATATTATAAAGTTTGAGTATGGTGAGAATGTTTTTTTGGCGCTAATTAGCGGAAAATGTAACAACTTTGAATCTAACACAGTTAAAACCTAATACTACTTTTCTTTTGTGTTAGTAACAAAAATCAACTAATATCACTTCTCCTTTTCTTTTACAGGCCAATACACAGAACTTTGCAACCACACACAACACATTTTATGTTCCTGGAAACGTAAGAAAATAACATGTAATTAAACGTAACTATTAAAACAAAGCTTAGTTACGCTCTTAAAAACATGGATCGCTAGAGAGTTATTGTTTTTTAAAAATATAAAAATGCACCCGAACTATTTGAAATGTGAATGCCGAGAAACTAGCCGGGTTGATGTAGAAACGAATCGGTGAGCACCAAAGGAATAAAGGAGATAAAAATTGTGTGGCAATTTATCAAGAAGAAACAAAATTACTTAAGTCACTGGAGAGAAATATCATTCAAAAAGCTGAGAGAATGCGGTAAAAACTACATTTGCGGGAGGATGTTGTCGCCCGCGAAAAATATACGAAAGTGAAAACGAAAAGTACATTTTCAAAATCGATGACGATTCGCGTCCAGTTTTTGAGACGAGAAATTTCTCTAGTCCCATGGAGAATACTAGTTCACCCAAGTCTTAGGTCTCAAACACTGCTTTACTATTAATGATTCATGATATGAGAAAACTATAAATTAATAAATTGTTTATTCGAACGCAGTGAAGATAATTTATATCGTTTAAAGATAACTAAACTCTAGTAATAAAAATGGTTTGAATGTTCTTATATCACATCCTACGTGGACCTCTCGCAAAAAGATTCTAATAACTTCTAGCTGAAATTAAGGATAAAACTAGGGCAGACATTTTGTAATTTTGTGAAACTTTCGGGGTGAGATAATAAGCTTTCTGAGAATAGAGAAGAGACGAGATTTTTACAAATTTTACGAGACGATGGTAGGAGACCTTAGTTCTAGTCTAGATTCGTTTCGTGGAAAACAAAAGATGAAGATATGGAAACGCAATTTTTACACGAAGACGAAGACGGTAGCTGAAAATCATAA
Organism: Thermobia domestica; assembly: GCF_964235325.1. Classification (NCBI taxonomy): domain Eukaryota; kingdom Metazoa; phylum Arthropoda; class Insecta; order Zygentoma; family Lepismatidae; genus Thermobia; species Thermobia domestica. Next base: position 20,999,154 of record NC_137468.1, on the reverse strand, counting down.
TCTAAGGGTAGAAAAATTCTAATTTTGCCAAGACGTTACGACGATAATGGTGATGATGATTTTATGCTTGACCTTGTCCAATGTTTATCCCTACGCAACTTCTTTTAACCGGTATTAATTACTCTTGAATTATAAAGTCGACAGATATAAACGCATTTGAAAATCTGAAAGCGACTTCAGCTTTAGTCTGAATGTTTGCTTTGTATAGTATCAATTATTTTTCTTCTCTATGTTTTTGATTGTAATGCTACTATGATATCATGACAACATGACTCATTGTAATTTTACTAAAACAGTGTAGCAAGAAAATGAGAGGAAATATGTAGTTTAACATTCCGTACTTATGAGCAGTCAGCCATAAATGTTCGGTGATTTTGACAGAATTGGTAAACTGAAAATATGCAAGAAAACTGTAGGATCCCGAGAAAACCCATGGAAATTATGATGTTCATCACATACTCATATAGCTTGGGTACAATCCAATAATTCCTTACACCAGAAGTGACCGCTCAACTGCTGAGCCATTATAACTTTGAAAAAGGAGTACATGGAAAGTGAAACTTCCAGACTTCTGCCAAGCATGCTATTTAAAATTCTTGACTCAAAGTTGCTTTTTAATAATCAGCTTCATTTCCAACAAAGCAAAGAGCTCTTACCACCTTTCCTACATCCGAAGAGTATTAAAATGCTTCCTCATTTCTTTCTTCATCTGTGGTAAAAGGTAAAAATGTATTGCGTGTATACAGCTGCTTTGCTGCATCTTTTTGTCAGTGCATGTGTGTATAAAGGATGAAGTTGTTTGATGGTAATGATGTCTTCATTCCATGAGCTGTTTCGTATTGCTACTTAATTAGAGTTGACGAACGGGTTCCCTTCTGACTAATAGTTCTGCTTATTGGTTTAACAACACTGTTTAAAGCACATAAACAAACACTAAGCAAATATCTGGCGTGCTGCATACTACATTTAATTAGAAAGAAAAGGTGAAAATGTTAATGGTTCCACAATATAAGTGATTATGAATACAAACGTTAAAGTCGTAACAATCGCTTCTTCATTGGTCGTTAGCAAAGGGTTTTCCAAATACTTAAAGCAGTAGAGTTGGAGCAATTTTTTCCGGTAAATCATTAACGTGGCTATTCCTTGATTGTTTATTTTTCGTCTAATGCATTTTGATGGTTTAAGACAATACTTTTGCTTATTTTTGGATTTTCCTACATGACGTATGTTCGACGTAGAATATTTTTTAGATGAAAAACATGGTGAAGACAATATTTCTCGATAAATAGAAGAAGCCTTTTATAGACAGCTAAAACAAAGAAAGAATGGAAACATCAAGGAAGAAATCTATGAACTTGAAGATGATAAATACTACAAAATTCGATATCTAAATAAAATTATTTGTGCTGTTGTAAAAAATAAACCAGTAACAAACGCAAGAGTAAGAATGGCGAAAGATTTCTTTAAGAAGAAAGATATTTTGCTGAATGAATATAAGACCAACTAATCTCAAGTTTTATGTGAAATAATGTTATACGGAGTTGAAAGGTGTATATTATGTAAAAGTAACAAGAAATGGCTACCGTCTTTCAAAGTATTGTAGATTAGGCTGCGTTGACATACTGTGCTCTGAGCTACAAAATAAATGTGGCGATTTTGCAAAGTGATTTGAAGCATTAAATCATTCTCTTAGTAACCTAGGTAGCTAAGAAGTGAAGAGAACAAGACGGGTAAAGTTCTTTAGTTGGTATCCCGCTTAAATGAATATGATTTCAAACTTTTATCTGAATAGTAAAATAATTATGATTTAATTATATTAGTGAAACAAAATCCCTAAAATTAGAAGTAGAGAAGAACAAAATAATAAAAACAAGAAACGTACTATTTGCAAGTGGTCTAATAGAAAAATTGTAACACGGCAATAAATGTAATAATTTCTACTTTCATTTTCATCAATCTCCATCCAAAAGTATAATTAAAATACTGTACCATTACTTCAATATTCAAATAAGCAATTGCAACTCATCCTAATTCCGAATAAAACAACACATTAGTTAAAAGATGACTCAAAGTTTTTGTAACATCCACCTCGGAGAAACACTAATAGAGAAACCACGTACCAAGTATATCTCGTGAAGGAGTAGTAGCTTTTACAATCACCACAGAGGCAACACGTCATACACATCGTGCAACAACATTACATCACCAACCAATCACAATGCTTAAAACCATGAACCATCATAGAAGTGTGCTAACAACTCACTCTCAAATAAAACAAAATACATCATCTCGAAGGCCTACTCTATTAACTTGGGATCAAATCATTGTCTGTGGAGTGGCAGAAATAATCCAAGACAATGAATAAACACAAAACTAAACTTTATATTGAATTTCTTTCAACACAAACAATCTGACAAAAATGAAATTAATAAAAAAAAAAAAAGTTACTCTTGCGAAGTGCGTATTCACTGAAAAGTAAAACATTCCTAGAAAACAGAAGCAAGTTAAGCAGTAGACATTGATGATGATGTAAGGAATCTTTTAGTTTAACGTCCCACGTATATGCTCTTTAAGCTAAGGGGGACGATGATGGAAGAATTGGTGAAATGAAAAAGTGGGAGGAAACGGAAATACCCAACACACGATGTTGTCCACTACAAACTTACTTGGTCAGGAATCGAACCTGATAAGCATTCTACCACTGAGCCACCAGGCAGTCCGATGATAAGGTAAGAAAAAATTTAATATAAAAGAAGTAGTTTAGATATTGAGAGGTGGAAAGCACCATTAACTCCCATCATAGACTAAATAAAAATAGCATTAATTAAGAAATATTTGATTATGTTTAACAATTTTAAAATAACAACATGATAAACGTGATCGAATTACTTTCACAATAATCCGCCTCACAATACTAACTAATGAAGTAGACCCAACAAGTTTTGCAGAGAAACTGCTAGTCTAAATTTTAAGTGCGTTATCCTAGGATACGTATCTTGAGAGTTGAAATATTTAAGGATCTCAGACAGAATTATTCTTTTCCTTCTGTCTTTGTTCTTTTCCTTTATTTTCTTTCTTCATGCTTTCGTAGTATTCCCTCTTCGAAGTTTACTAGTATTTGCACTCTCTGTCTCTATCTCTCTCGCGCTCTCTCTCTCTCTCTCTCACACACACACACACTCTCTCTCTCTCTCTCTCTTCGAGATTCTCGACGGCAACATCCGAAGTATCTGAAAACAGGTTAACATAATATATGTATTTAGAAGATAGGGCTAAGGATAAGTTTATTTTAAAATACAATTCAAAAAAGAGTTTCAGAAAATCAATATACTCTGATAAGAAATAGTCTCTAACATAATAAATGGAGGACATTTTCTTTGAAAAGCTACACTTACCTACATATCTGCTTGTGAAACAATGAAATCTTTTATTCGAAGTGAAAAGAGATTATACTTGAAAACAGATTTACAACTTGGATCAAAATTTCCTTCTGTGACTGATAAACAAAATTATTATGTAAACTGCTCGTATATTTATGGATGTTGGGAGAATTAGATGAAATATTCTCTAGACCTTAGGAAGGAACCCGAGTACAAAATCTTAGCTGTGGTAGAAGAGTGGGAAATATATCTGCGGAATATGGTGAGACTTCATTAGTTCAAAGCAGTTGGATAAGACAAAGCGGCTAGCGAGGGAATTAAACAACCAGCAAATAGTTTTCCCAAGAGAGCCTTTCCGTACGAGGGCCAGAAGTTGCAAAAACTTAACTTTCCTCATTCTTTATGTTCTTCTTAGTTGCTTATTTCAGCTGCTTTACAGTGATCTTTCTGTCTCTATTTAAAAGAAGAGAAAGAAAGAAAATTTAGAGGGAGGTTTTAGAGAAATTAATACTTTAATCATTCTAATGAATCTATATATTATAATACTAGGTTTATATGTTTGTGGTAAATGCTCCGTTTATAGGTTTGTGGCCAATTTTTTGACAAGATTTCCGAAACCACAAGCTCTAGGAAGGTACCGTTTTCGTTGGTTGATTCCGAATTTTATGTAGAATTGTTAGTTTTCATTGAAAGTTTCAAGAAAAAGTGTCATTATTTTTCTATTCAACGTTTTAGAGGTCGTTTTCAATCCCTTAGGATTAGCATTGCCGCTATGGCGTGGCTAAGGTTTATATCCGTGTATTAGGTGACCAGTAGAAGAGTTACGTATAGCGGATTGATAGATATTGCAGGTGCTTTGCTTTAATCTGAATGGGAAAATTTATTGCATGCTGGTAACTTCAAAGGCGTGTAGAACCACAATGAGACGTAATCGGACATGGATTTACAAGAAAAAGAAAAATTATATTTCCCATCATACACCGCTTTGCCAAACTTGTCGCAAATTCACTCCAACATTTATATATTACAATGCTATGTTTATACGTTTGTCTATAATACTTCACTTGTTTTGTGTGTCTGCCTCAGTGGTAACGCTTTGTTCTTTCTGCGGAAACACAGGCTGTTGAGAATTGCACGTGATCAACTTGTGCTTTTACCAGCTCAGGGTGGCGTAGCTTATGTAAACATAGCCCTCCAGGCAAAATCAGTACTGCTGAAAAGAAGCATTGAAGTGTTTACGAACGATAGGATCAGTGTGTCGTCATCTGTTCTCTCCGCATGTTTAGGTTGCATTAACCTTGAAGCTCCGATTCATATTTTTCCTTGGGGACTTAAATTCCCACACTTGTGTGAACCCGTCTTACAAGTAAGGGACCATATGGTTGTCGCGCAAATCAGATGCAGACATACGCCATCTGATTGAGCATGAAAAGATATGGAGAACACAGAAATTTAAGGTGCTAAGGGCCATAGGGAGCGGAGCAAGAAAAGAGGAAACATTGAATGTCGGCAAAATTGAAGAAAGTCAGGAATGACGGGAAAAGTTAATTTCTTGCAAACAGGGAAAGAAAGTCAACAAAAAGAACGAAACTAAACATAACAATGGCATCAAGGACGAAGAAAGTTCATAATCAGGGTTGCCATCTGGACCGCAGTGTTGCCAGCGCCGCCTAACATTGATATGGAAGGTATAGCACAGTATAGCAATTCATGCACAAGGAAAAATATTAGTAACACAAAAGACAATTGAAAAGACTGTACACGTACGTAAAAAGGTTTAACGATAGTCGTGAGTGAATAATGTACATGAGGGAGGACAAATATAGATATGAAAGTGAAGGGGGTACACATGATAACACAGAAACGAAAGTGTTTGGGAGCATCGTTCCATGATGATGATGATGATCGGTGTTCTGCACGAAGGCAGGTTTTGACCTGAAGGTCCCTGGGCTGGATGAACCCATGGTGGTTTGCTATTGCCTTCCATGAGATGATAATGACGTATAAAGGACGCGAGCTACAGTTTAACGAGGGATCCGAACCTTTTGTGTCCCCACCGGGAATCCCCAGCTTTCATCCGCTGTGCTCACTGCGAGACATGTTTGTGTGTTAACCACGCATTCATTCGTGACCTTCACGTCAACTGTAATTAAATTACAAATGGTGCGTACTGTTCTCTATTTTCCTCCATTTGTATTCAGGAGGGTGTAATATTCACTCACGACTACGTTAAACCTTTTTACGCACGTGTACAGTCTTTTCAATTGTCTTTTGTGTTACTAATATTTTTCCTTGCGCATTGTGGAAAGCATTTTTGTACTGCGTATGCAAATTATTTTATATTTAAATCATATCGTTTTAATATAATTTGCATATCAATATGTTAATTTCCAATAAACATTAATATTTAAATATTTAATTTTTTTATAAATATATGTCTATAAAGGATCATACAGTAATAAAAGTAACTCTGTTTTTGGAAAGTACCGCGAAGTATATATTTATTCCATTTCCGACACGCCCCTCGTATTTGTTTTAAAACTTCTTTTAGCCGCTTAACGAAAACTATTTATCTGGTATTGTTGGGTTTTATCCGTCAGCCTGCTTGAGAGCGGATGACTGGAAACTGCCACACAACTCATTTTTTTAAAAAATACAACTCCACATCTCATAAAAAATAATTGTGTATATACAACTATTCGTATTTATACTTTATGTAGTCCATGGGACGTAAAATTTAAATATTTCATTTCTGTTTCTTATATTTTGTGTATTTTGGAAAACATTTTCTTACATTAGTTAAAATTGTGAACTTTCCAATTTTAAACCGCTTGCTTGTTATAAGAAGCAAGAGAACCCTCAGCAAAACGATCCCCTTGACTTTGTAAATGGAGATGGACAAAAAGGGAGAGTTGAAAGGCCACCAACCTTGAAGGGGGTCTGGACATTCCAAAGAAAATAACGAGGGTGAGAAAAAAAAGCGAGTGACAGCGGGAAGCAAAGGGGGAGTGATGGTCAGTTTTCCGCATTTGGGACAACACAGTTCGTTTTTCGTCGCTCTCTAGAGGAGAAGTGTTTTGTGTGTTGACTTGAACAGTGTCTTTACTAATAATGGTTGCTCAATTCAGAATTACAGGAAAAAAATTGTTTTTCAGTTTTGTTAGTTTCCTGATAAAATAATGTAAAACAGAAAGAACATTACTGCGAACTAAACATTAAATGTGCATCTATAATGATGTCAGTATCCAAAAGCAAGTTTTAACTCTGTTTTTCATTTTTTTAAAAACAAGTTTTTTTTTAATTTTTTTAATCTCCTCAGTGCCAAATAGACACACAATGTAAAAACTTTGAAAGTGCTTGGGCTCACTATTGTAGCATTAGAGTAAAACAGGCAAAAAAAAAACTTGTTAAAAGCCTAAATGCTACTATTGAGAATCTTTATATGAAGACTTCGGTAAAAACATCGTTATTTGCAACCACAAGAAACAGTGACTTGGTGCAATTTATCACAAAATGAAGAAGTAAAGTAAAAATTTTATAAATACTCAAAACCTACAGTGAAATTTAAGTGAAATCTACAGCGCTAAACTATATATATATATAAAATATTTTTTTTCAAATCTAGCTTAAAAAAACTTTTCGTTTTTTTCGTGAATATCTCAAATATAATATAATCCCCAAGTTATATATATATATATCGGATAGTGTGCAAGTGGTAGTGTTTTAAAATAAATACCTCATCATTTTAGTAGATATGGAGTTGTTGTCTTTTAGCCGTTTGTTTCATCAGTATTGGTGAGTACCAGATTTACTTATCTGTTCTTTTTCAGGTTGATGGAGTCTGGTTTCATCGATACCAGATATTTCAAAATCTTATGGTAATCACATAGAAGCATATATTCTTTGATACCTAAAGGTGGCAGATATAAGTCATAAGTCCACGTGTCAAAGAAAGTCTGAAAGGGGTACCAGACTTTAAACATGGAGCTCACGCTTCCAGGAATGTAAAAAGTAAACAGTTTTTTTTTTGCTCTACCGGCTGATTCTCGAAATTTTGTTTTTTTTATATTATTTGAAAGTAAAGTAACCATTTGTTTTAGAAATATATATACATTCCTGAAGGTAAAGGTGTTATGAAAGGAATTTACATGTGTTTGCATATAAATTCTTTCCTCTCTTCCTGTGCCACACACCTTTACGAGGTCGGACACCCAGCGTGTTAGAAAATAATTACGCTGGCTACTGTCCCACCACAAAATAAATTGGCGCCCAGCGTGGGGCAATTACTACGCTTCTGTCCAGAGTTATTTTACACAAATTTGGTACATCAGCGTAGTAGCAATGATTATGCTTCAGAATAAAACGCGTGAGTAGTGAGTGTGATTACCAGTAAATTCGTGTAAATTTGTTGCTTATTTTTTTTATCCCCAGTAGAATTACTTTCCAAAGACATTGTTTGCTATTATAAATGTGTTTTTATTATGTTATATATGTGTCAACTAATAGTATTTGTGTGAAAAGAAAAGACGTTTCATAAGTTCAAGGGGGGAGACAAATTTAGAGAAATTATATTGTTGAGATAATTTTAGAGAATTTTTATTTTGAGATACTCACTATTACAATAGGAATTGATGGTCATTACAAGATTAAAAGCCAGAAGAATGGAAGAGCTTAGGAATTTAAATGATGAGCAATCTTCATCGTTCCTTATGGATGATGTAATAGAAGATAGGATAGAAGAAGAGATAGGAAATACTAATGTAGAAAGCAGTAGTAACATGGAGGGTAATAAGCCAAAAACAGATAAAATAGATAATACAGGTAGGGATCATATTGACCCGGTGCTAGAATTCCTGAAGAAAATGCAACAGGAATTGAACAACAAAATAGACAGGTCACAGCTTGAGCTACAGCAAGAAATGAAGAACTCCCATGTAGAGATTAGAAAGGAAGTGCAGGAATTAGGGACAAAGTTAGACCAAACGTATCAAGAGTTGGATAATAAAATTTCGGAATTGAATCAGAAAGTATTAGACAATAGCGTGGAAGTAATAAATACTAGAAATGACTTAGAGAATGCGTATAAAGAATTGGAAAATAGGCTCAATAGATCATTAGAAAGTACAAAACAACAGCTTCGTAATGATCTTGAAGTTACTGCATGTCAATTAAACGGAGTGTTAGGCGAGCTAACAGGAAATCTTGACAGCACGGACAAAATTATTGAGGAAATTAAAATAGATGTAGGCACTAAATTGGCTAGTCTAGGGGAGAAGAATCAAAATGTATTAAATCAAGTAGAGAGAAATAGGGTAGATGTAGACGAAAAACTTACGAACATTACGTCAGTGCAAGCAAATGTAACCGAACAGTTACGCAAGAACATTGAAAGTGTAAATACACGAGTAAATGAGAAGATAGAAGCAATAGAAGAAATGATTTCTTCTAGATTAAACTTGGAATCAAATCACGGAGAATCACTATCCAACACAGGCATTCCACTAGAACAGTCTTTACCATCGTCTACGCAAACTGTATCGAATGCAATAGTTTCACCTGCCATTATGCAACCTGGAACATCCGTGTCAAATGTTGATAGTCAGTCAACACATCTAGCAACAGCGATCAATTCTTTTATTCATCGGGATCTGAGCTTGCCTAGTTATCGAGGCACTGAAGATGAAACAGACACTTATAATTTTCTTCTCGATCTTGATAATTATTTTGCTCTAACTGGGGTACCTAATGAAGCAAGGTTAGCCTTCATAAGTCGAACTCTGAAAGGTCAAGCCTTGCAATGGTTCAAAGTGATGTGTCCCAAAATATCCACATATTCGCAATTTGTAACACTTTTTCGAGAGACATACTTGAGCCAAGAGCGGTTGGCTACACTGCGGGCCAATCTTTTGAGTAGTCACTTTGACCCGAAGGTCCATAAAAGTCCCTCAGAATTTTTATTAAACATCCTCCACCAAAATTCTATACTAGACCCGCCTCTTGAAGAATTTTGTTTGTTGAAATTATTGCCCAGAAAGCTGCCACAGTACATTTTTCGAACCGTAATAGCAGCGAAACCGAAAACTCTTACGGAACTATTAGGAGTTGTAAGTGAAGTTCAGTCTTCCGGTTATGAACGAGAAAGATTTCAACAGAGAAGAAGTATCAATATGTTGAATGTCTCAACTGAGAGGGGGAATATTGCTCGTTCTCGCAGACCAAACAGGAGAAATCTTCACGCACAAGTTCCTTATAATAGGAATCAAAGAGGTGGAACGGAATATAGGGTAAATAATAATCACCAAAATTCTAGTCCAAACCGCAGTGAGGAAGGTCATTCACCCCGAACAGAGATGTACTCTTCGGCTGGAAACCAGCAGAGTAGCCCCAGGACACAACGTGGGTTTAGAAGGGGAAATACATCTCACAATAACCGCAATATGAACAGACGAGGAAATACATACATACCAGAGGAACAGATTCACGTGTTGGAAACTTACGATACCAGCGAGACGCAGGGTTGCCAATCACAAAGAAATGTACCCAGTGTACGAGGCAACGCCAGTAATAATCAGTGAAGTTTCCCAGCACACATTGCGGAATCGTTGGATGTAGTACATGTGGATATGACATCTAATATACGTGCGAATAAATCCCTATGTGTGCTCGAAAACAGTAATAATTCTTGTAATTTTGAGGATGGAGAAACAAATGTCAAAATTTTAGATTACAGTAGAGAAAATGAGAATAAATGTACAAAATGTGAGGAAATAAAACAAACTCAACATTTCGAAAATAAGTCTAACAAAGAATCAAGTACTATTGCATTATTACTAAAAGATGGGAAAACGGTAGAATTAGATAGGAAAGTTTTCCATGAATCAAATGGAATATCTGATAATCTCATGGATACGAAAGACGATCCTGTAGTGAGAAATAATATAGTGACGCTACCAGAGATTAACGTGGTAATTTATGGACAATCTGTAAATGTACTACTTGATTCAGGTGCCTCTGTATCAGCAATAAGTAGTAGGCTATGGGACACAATTAAGATGTGCCAGCCACAACCTGCCTTTTTAAAGGCAAATAATATCAAAGTTACATCTGCGTTTGGAAGAAAGGTGGCAACACTGCAAGGCCAAACTATGTTAGAAGTATTAATACAAGGGAAGGTATATCAAACTGTAGGACTCATAGTTGAAGGATTAAATAGGGATTTGATACTAGGATCACAATTTTTTTTAGAATCGTCAGCTATTTTAGATTATTCCAGAGCGCTACTAATACTCCAAAAGCCCCACTATGTAGAAGTTCATTTTCGGGACCAAGATATACCTAGTGATGATCTAGTCCTTAGACAGTTAGAAGAATCCTTATACAGTGGCATTATTAATGAAATAAGTAATAGGGAGAATATAGGAGAAAGAGTACAAAGTGACAATTCCCAAACAGTGGAAAAGTGTGTTTCTAGGGCAATGCTATTAGAGAGCAACCCCACACTGAAGTTGGATGCGAGGAAATTCCCAACTCCCACCGAATTGGAACAGAGAGTATTGTCGCCAGATGAATGGCTAAAAATAGAAACAAAAGCCACTGTTGAGGATATATATAATCATGTAAACAGTTGTGAAGGACTAACAGTCACGCAGAAGGAGCAATTAGCGTCTCTGTTGATTAAGCACATAGATATTTTTGATGAAAAGCCCGGAACCATTAAAGGATACGAACATAAAATTGAGTTAATCGATTCTACACCTATAAAATCTAAAATGTACCCATACCCACTGAAGTATCAAAATCAAGTAAGAAATGAGATAAATCGTTGGCTTGCGTGGAAGATCATCAAGAAACATCATTCGGAATATAGCCATCCTTTAATTGTGGTACCAAAGCCTAATGGTAAAATCAGATTATGTATTGACGGTAGGAAATTATCACAGGTCATGAAAGGAGAAACAGATCAACCATTACCACCTTTAGAGATTTTGCAATCTCTAGGTGACAAAGAATTCTTCAGTAAGCTAGACATAGTAGAGTTTTTCGTAAACGTAAAAGTTCGTGAGGAAGACCAAAAGTATTTAGGCTTCATTCATGAAGGCCTTTCATACTGCTTCATGAAATTACCTTTTGGTACAAAAACAAGTCTTTCATCTTGTATTAGAGCATTGGACAAAATACTAGGAGACGAAGTGAAACCCTATTGTAATAGTTATGTAGATGATACGATTTTGGCATCTACTAGCTTCGAAGAGCACCTAATTCACATTGATAGAGTACTAACTTTGTTAAAAGAAGGTGGTGTAACATTGCGTTTAAAGAAATGTGAATTCGCAAAGTCAAAAATTAAAATCCTAGGTTACGAATTGTCAAAAGAGGGTATTGGGAAAGACCCTCAGAAAATACAACAAGTAGTAAACTTCCGAGCACCCCTAAATGTAAAAGAGCTGAGAAAATTGATAGGGTATCTAGGCTTTTACAGATGTTTTAGTAACAAGTATTCAGATGTACTACACCCATTATTCCAGTTACTACAGAAGAATGTAAAATTCAAGTGGAACCAACAACACCAAGAAGCCCTCGATAAAATCAAATTGATTTTCCAAGAGGAAGTTGTATTGAAGAAACCCCTTGAAGACAAACAGATAATTTTAGAAGTTGACGCATCTGATCGCGCATGTTCTAGCTTGATTTATCAAATTGATGACAGTGGTGACAAGAGAATCATTGGGATGTCATCTAAAGTGTTCTCTGGTCCACAACGAAATTATAATACCACAGAAAAGGAATTTGCTGCATTAGTAGAAGGTGTGTCAAAATTTAAACATTACCTAATTGGAAAGAAATTTAAAGTAAGATCAGACCACCATGCATTAAAATTTATCCTTTTATGCAGATTAACGAATCAGCGCATCACCCGTTGGTGTTTGGCATTATCAAATTTAGATTTTGAATTTGAGCATGTTCGGTCACAGGATAACATGGCTGATTTCCATTCTCGGTATCCTCCAGATGGAGAATTTGACTTCGATATTGATGCCAAACCTATTTTGAAAGAATCTCTTATGAGTATCCTTGAAGAAATGCCGTGTGAGTTGAGAAATCTAATATCAATGTTGCCAGAATTACAAACTTCTGACTCATTCTATGGCAGCATAAAATCCCAAATAGAAAGAAATGATGGATCTAAACATGTTCGAGGGAAATATCAATCATATGAAGTTTTAAACAGAAAACTATGTAAAAGAGATAATTTAGGAGTACGCATTTGTATACCAGAAGTGATGATAAATCCTCTATTAAAATATTATCGCGATGAAAACGGCCATTTGTCAGCCAGTAAATTAGTTCCACAACTGAGTGAGAATTATGTATGGCCTAAGATGAGACAAACAATACGAAAGTATTGTGGTTCATGTACAATTTGTCAAAAGGCAAATCCACCAACTTGCTATTTCACAGGAGAAATGCACCCAGTACTTACAGATCGACCTGGAAAGTATATTTGCATAGATTTCTGTGGGCCTCTAGTGAAAGGTATTGGAGGTTACCAATACATACTAGTATTTCTAGATATATTCTCTAAATTAGTGGGTCTGTACCCATGTAAGCGTGCTAACACTCGTGTGGTGATTCAGAAGTTAACAGACTTTATGAAATTATGCCCTAATCTAGAAATCATCTTGACAGACAGGGGTTCACAGTTCAATTCTAAGCCATGGAAAACACATATACAGTATTTAGGAGTAAAACATTTCATGAGTAGTGCCTATTATCCACAAGGAAAAATGGCAGAAACTGCTGTGAAAGCAACAGTGCGAATGCTGAAAAAATATACACATAACAATCAGCGCACTTGGCCAAAACTTTTAGGCAAAGTGGAAAGGTGTTTAAATTCGGCGAAACACCTCAGCACTGGATTTTCACCATTCAAAATTCATCTGGGAGTGTCACAGTCTAGTGATATTGCAAAATTATTTAAAATCCCAGAAGCAGAAAAGACAAAAAAAAATAAACTACTACATTGATTTAGCCCAGCAGAATTTGAAGAAAAAAGCTGCTTCAAGAAAAGCTTATTTCGACAAGCATCACAAACTTATTAACTACAATATTGGAAATGCAGTTTTAGTACATCTATTTCCTAAATCAGATGCTCTAGCAGGAGTATCAAAAAAAACTCATGTTATTATATGGAGGACCATATAAAGTGATAGACAAGTCAGATAAAAATGTCTACACTTTGACAGACATGGCCACACGGAAAGAAGTTATAAAACGGAATACTTTTCACCTGAAAAAGTATAAAGTAAGAGAAAAAGAAAAATAAACCAAAAAGCAGGACCGAATTATAATTAATGAAGACATGACAGAGTTCTTCTATATGTAACAAATTGTTCAGTATTTAGATCATTATGTTTAAAACTTAGACACTTAGTTACTATCTATATGTTAAATTACTGTAATTGTTATATATAAGGTAAAATAAAACATTTGATAGATAAAATACATATATTATTAAAATTGTTTTCGATATTATTACATTCATAGTAAATCACTTATTTTATGTAATCTCTTAGTAATATAGATTTAAGACATGTGTGAGTAATATATTAATTATCTCCCAGGATATTAATATACTACTCAAAGGGGGGATTTTGTGGAAAGCATTTTTGTACTGCGTATGCAAATTATTTTATATTTAAATCATATCGTTTTAATATAATTTGCATATCAATATGTTAATTTCCAATAAACATTAATATTTAAATATTTAATTTTTTTATAAATATATGTCTATAAAGGATCATACAGTAATAAAAGTAACTCTGTTTTTGGAAAGTACCGCGAAGTATATATTTATTCCATTTCCGACACGCCCCTCGTATTTGTTTTAAAACTTCTTTTAGCCGCTTAACGAAAACTATTTATCTGGTATTGTTGGGTTTTATCCGTCAGCCTGCTTGAGAGCGGATGACTGGAAACTGCCACACAACTCATTTTTTTAAAAAATACAACTCCACATCTCATAAAAAATAATTGTGTATATACAACTATTCGTATTTATACTTTATGTAGTCCATGGGACGTAAAATTTAAATATTTCATTTCTGTTTCTTATATTTTGTGTATTTTGGAAAACATTTTCTTACATTAGTTAAAATTGTGAACTTTCCAATTTTAAACCGCTTGCTTGTTATAAGAAGCAAGAGAACCCTCAGCAAAACGATCCCCTTGACTTTGTAAATGGAGATGGACAAAAAGGGAGAGTTGAAAGGCCACCAACCTTGAAGGGGGTCTGGACATTCCAAAGAAAATAACGAGGGTGAGAAAAAAAAGCGAGTGACAGCGGGAAGCAAAGGGGGAGTGATGGTCAGTTTTCCGCATTTGGGACAACACAGTTCGTTTTTCGTCGCTCTCTAGAGGAGAAGTGTTTCGTGTGTTGACTTGAACAGTGTCTTTACTAATAATGGTTGCTCAATTCAGAATTACAGGAAAAAAAATTGTTTTTCAGTTTTGTTAGTTTCCTGATAAAATAATGTAAAACAGAAAGAACATTACTGCGAACTAAACATTAAATGTGCATCTATAATGATGTCAGTATCCAAAAGCAAGTTTTAACTCTGTTTTTCATTTTTTTAAAAACAAGTTTTTTTTTATTTTTTTAATCTCCTCAGTGCCAAATAGACACACAATGTAAAAACTTTGAAAGTGCTTGGGCTCACTATTGTAGCATTAGAGTAAAACAGGCAAAAAAAAACTTGTTAAAAGCCTAAATGCTACTATTGAGAATCTTTATATGAAGACTTCGGTAAAAACATCGTTATTTGCAACCACAAGAAACAGTGACTTGGTGCAATTTATCACAAAATGAAGAAGTAAAGTAAAAATTTTATAAATACTCAAAACCTACAGTGAAATTTAAGTGAAATCTACAGCGCTAAACTATATATATATATAAAATATTTTTTTTCAAATCTAGCTTAAAAAAAACTTTTCGTTTTTTTCGTGAATATCTCAAATATAATATAATCCCCAAGTTATATATATATATATCGGATAGTGTGCAAGTGGTAGTGTTTTAAAATAAATACCTCATCATTTTAGTAGATATGGAGTTGTTGTCTTTTAGCCGTTTGTTTCATCAGTATTGGTGAGTACCAGATTTACTTATCTGTTCTTTTTCAGGTTGATGGAGTCTGGTTTCATCGATACCAGATATTTCAAAATCTTATGGTAATCACATAGAAGCATATATTCTTTGATACCTAAAGGTGGCAGATATAAGTCATAAGTCCACGTGTCAAAGAAAGTCTGAAAGGGGTACCAGACTTTAAACATGGAGCTCACGCTTCCAGGAATGTAAAAAGTAAACAGTTTTTTTTTTTGCTCTACCGGCTGATTCTCGAAATTTTGTTTTTTTTATATTATTTGAAAGTAAAGTAACCATTTGTTTTAGAAATATATATACATTCCTGAAGGTAAAGGTGTTATGAAAGGAATTTACATGTGTTTGCATATAAATTCTTTCCTCTCTTCCTGTGCCACACACCTTTACGAGGTCGGACACCCAGCGTGTTAGAAAATAATTACGCTGGCTACTGTCCCACCACAGCATGAATTGCTATACTGTGCTATATCTTTCATATCAATGTTATGCAACGCTGGAAACACTGCGGTCCAGGTGGCAACTCTGATTATGATCTTTCTTCGTCCTTGATGCCATTGTTATGTTTAGTTTCGTTCTTTTTGTTGACTTTCTTTCACTGTTCGCACGAAATTAACTTTTCCCATCATTCCTCAATTTCTCCGATTTTGCCGACATTCAATGTTCCTCTTCCTCGCTCCGCTCCCTATGGCCCTTAGCACCTTAAATTTCTGTGTTCTCCATATCTTTTCATGCTCAATCAGATGGCGTATGTCTGTATCTGATTTGCGCGACAATCATATGGTCCCTTACTTGTTAGATATCGCTTATGCATTAATTGAATGAGCAGAAATTGAGTTAATGCCTGTCAAAGCACTCTACCGACATTATCTCAGAACGCAAAATATCGTCACGCCCCCACATTCAATTGAAAGAACCACAACTTCATTGGAATTATATTTGTCAAAATATTAATGCTCCCTTTTTAACTACCCAGCAACGATCTCTTTGGTATTTTATCGTTAATAATAAATACGAAACGCGAGACAGACTATATCAGCTCGGTATAGTATCTTGTAATCTGTGTGACTACTGTCATAATATAGATACTCTTGAGCATCGCTTACAATATTGTACAGAGATTCAACATATATGGACCAAATTTAGTACACTCATAAGTAAGATTTGTCATTCTTCACCATCTCATATTACTGCTACTGATGTTCTGATATATCCAGATTTTAACTATTTTCCTAAAGCAAAAAATAACAGTGTAGTCTGGCTCGCTGCATATACGCTTCTTTATGTGCTCACCACACATCGACCATATCATGTCGAGGGGGGCGCGGTGGCTCAGTGCTAGAGCGTTCACCTCTGGTGCTTGGGGTCTCGGGCTCAATCCCAGCCCCCGCCAAGTGAACTTTGTGGTGGACAAACACCGTGCTCGTGGGTTTTCTCGGGGTTCTCCCGTTTCCTCCCACTTTCTTCATTCCACCGTTTCACTCATCTCTCATCATCACCGTCTCCTTTAGCCTAACCGGCATAACCGTTGGACGTAAAACTTAAATATTTCATTTCATTTCATGTCGATGTGTATTTGTCTTATTTAAGGTACCATTTGCAGCAAATGAATAAACAACACTTCGCAAATTATTTTGTTGTCTTAGCTCCATAACAATTCTCTAACATTTACAGATTTGTAACCAGTTTTTTTTTTTTTTTTTTTTGGTTAATCAACTGGCTCTTGTATTGCTTTTATAACTGTCCAATGTACATGTGATATAACTGTTAATAAAGAATTTTAAAAAAGTGGTTAAGCGGTTAGCGTACGCGCCTTTGGCGTGGGAGGCCCGGGTTCGATTTTCGGCAGAGCTCACGTTTTTTGGATTCCACGTTAATCAGTAGGACCGTGGCTCATATAGCCTTGCTGCTGAACGGGATGTTAAACTCAAAATCAACTCCACTCAACTCTTTTAAATGTCTTCCCGTCCTTCACTTGTGTCTGTAAAGTACAGATATAGTGAGAATTCATGCTCATATCAAAATGATGCGCTGTGTAGATAGAACAGGTTCGGCTAGTATATATTTAATTAGCTAACTTGCTTGTTAGTTTTATTATTAATTAATCCTGTGGCTTGAAAGCTTATGTCCTTAAGTGTTTACATTGGATTCTATCGTGTGCTAAACCAATCCATTGTGTATTGAACTTATCAGCTTCCTTAAGACCCTGCTTTATATTCCCCAAACACTCCCTTCTGGTTCTCTTTCCCCTATTCTTCTTGATTAGCTGAAGTTATGCAATCCCAACGTATATTCGCAAGCAGCGGCGCCCGAAGAAAATTTTCTAGGGGGATCTCCATGGTTTCTATATTACATTTGGTATTTCTGATCATTAATATACGTTGTTTGTTACACTACTATACATTTTTGTGAGCCAGGAGAGCCCGGGCCCCATCCTGCTCCCAGTTTCGTGTTCACATGTTCCCAAGTAACGTATGTTGTTTATCTTTAACATCGGAATCCATGTTAAAGATGAAGCTTAGAAGCCATGAAACTAATTTATTTGTAGGTTCTGAAACCATTTACAAGATTTCGCCGTTTCTTTCCGTTTGAGGATGTGTTGGGTATCAGAGGAGATGTTATACGTTCAACGAATAAATATTCTTTCTCGTAGCTTCTTTGTCGAAGCAAACGAAGCCACCCGAGAAGTTCTTCAAAACCACAGTGAGTCGAAAGGTAACGATATTCAGAACTTTTAAATGGAAAGAAAAAAATTTAAATTCTTAATTTGCGTTTTGTTACATTGCATATCATTATCATAGTCGTTAAGACTGTATAAGAAATCATTTGTTTATCTTTCACCGTGTTAAAAACAAAAAAATCTAAATTCCTATAGGATTTTTGAAGTAACAATGTTGCACCGGTTGATTATAGCCTTAGACATAAGCAAAATTAATTTTAAAATGAAAATGAAATGAAATATCATTCCACAATTGTGTCCTTTAGGCTGAGGGAGACGAATCATTAGTACAAGTGAATGATAATGGAATAATTGGTGGAATGAAAATTTGAGAAGAAAAGATAGTACCCCGGAAAATCCCACGGACAAGATGTTGTCCATCACAACTTACCTGGCTGGTCATCGAACCAGAGACTTCACACAACAGAGATAAACACTCTACTACTAAGCCTTGACAAAATGGAGAATTGCAAGAAAAAAAATATAAAGGAACTATCATTTTACATGATACATGGTTTTCAATATACTTTTATGGTATACACGTTTAAAACTTTCTATTTAACTTGCTGATGTTTTCTGGCAGCAACTCACTGTAAGAATTGTGTTCCCATAAAAACGACAGTAATTTGTCAGCAAAAGCAGCTACGGAAGTTGTTAAGCATAAGAGTCTAGTATTTTATTTTTACTGCTCATCTTATTTAATATAAAGAACTTTCACAACTTGGACTTATAGAGATTGAACGAATAAAACTTCGAGTTATTGAGGTTGAACGAACAAAACTTCGAGTTATAGAGGTTGAATCTATAAAGCTTCAAGCTATAGAGGTTGAACGAATAAAACTTCGAGTTACAGAGGTTCAATGAATAAAACTTCGAGTTATAGACGTTGGATGAATAAAACTTTGAGCTTTAGAGGTTGAATGAATAAAACTTCGAGTTATTGAGGTTGAACGAATAAAACTTCGAGTTATAGAGGTTGAACGAATAAAACTTCGAGTTATAGAGGTTGAATGAATGAAACTTCGAGTTATAGAGGTTGAATGAATAAAACTTCGAGTTATAGAGGTTGAACGAATAAAACTTCGAGTTATAGAGGTTGAATGAATGAAACTTCGAGTTATAGAGGTTGAATGAATAAAACTTCGAGTTATAGAGGTTGAACGAATAATTTTTTTAGTTATAGAGGTTGAATGAATAAAACTTCGAGTTATAGAGGTTGGATGAATAAAACTTTGAGTTATAGAGGTTGAACGAATAAATCTTTGAGTTATAGAGGTTGAACGAATAAAACTTTGAGTTATAGAAGTTGAATGAATAAAACTTTGAGTTATACACGTTGAATGAATAAAACTGAGTTTTAGAAGTTGAATGAATATAACTTTGAGTTATAGAGGTTGAATGAATAAAACTTTGAGCTTTAGAGGTTGAATGAATAAAACTTCGAGTTATAGAGGTTGAATGAATAAAACTTTGAGTTATAGAAGTTGAATGAATGAAACTTCGAGTTATAGAGGTTGAATAAATAAAACTTCGAGTTATAGAGGTTGAATGAATAAAACTTCGAGTTATAGAGATTGAATAAATAAAACTTCAAGTTATAGAGGTTGAATGAATAAAACTTCGAGTTATAGAGGTTGAATGAATAAAACTTCGATTTATAGAGGTTGAATGAATAAAACTTCGAGTTATAGAGGCTGAATGAATAAAACTTCCAGTTATAGAGGTTGAATGAATAAAACTACGAGTTGTAGAGGTTGAATGAATAAAACTTCGAGATATAGAGGTTGAATGAATAAAGCTTGGATTTATAGAGGTTGAATGAATAAAGCTTCAAGCTATAGAGGTTGAACAAATAAAAATTCGAGTTACAGAGGTTGAATGAATAAAACTTCGAGTTATAGAGGTTGAATGATTAAAACTTCGAGTTATAGAGGTTGAACGAATAGAACTTCTAGTTATAGAGGTTGAATGAATAAAGCTTCGAGCTATAGAGTTTGAACGAATAAAACTTCGAGTTGTAGAGGTTGAATGAATAAAGCTTCGAGTTATAGAGGTTGAACAAGTAAAACTTCGAGTTACAGAGGTTGAATGAATAAAACTTGGAGTTATAGTGGTTGAATGAATAAAACTTCGAGTTACAGAGGTTGAACGAATAAAACTTCGAGTTACAGACATTGAACGAATAAAACTTCGAGTTATAGAAGTTGAATGAATAAAACTTCGAGTTATATACGTTGAGTGAATAAAGCTTCGAGTTATAGAGGTTGAATGAATAAAACTTGGAGTTAAAGAGGTTGAACGAATAAAACTTTGAGTTATAGAGGTTGAACGAAAAAAAATTTGAGTTAAAGAGGTTGAATGAATAAAGCTTCGAGTTATAGAGGTTGAATGAATAAAACTTTGAGTTATAGAGGTTATATAATTACTTTTCATGAGAAACACGGAACCTCGGTATCTCAAATTTTTCTTGTGGCCACCTTAATGACTAGAAAATTCTTAATTACTCAAAAAACGAATAATTCGAATTTGTTTGTATTTCCTTTAGCTTCGAGTTATCGATGTTTCACTATATATTGTAAAATTTTCCCAACAGAGGATGACTTCGAGTGACTTTTTTGACATCGGGTTTGAAAGTCATAAACCTCGAAAACAAGTTAAATGACTCAGGTTAGGAATCCTGACAGAGCACGTAAGCATGCTAAGCGGAGAAAAAAAACTAGAGTTCCAAAGCAAACTGGAGGCTTTGGGTTGAGTATCTCCTAGAGCTCCAGGCAAGCTAAAGGAGGTTTGACCAATTGCAGCCTGGTGACTGTCCATTAAGTCTTCTCCGTAGGCGTTCCGGGAGACGGCAGAGCTTCTGTTCCCTCGTCGTCATTTAATTGCAGGTGTCGCTTATGTCTCCGTTGTAACTTGTAGTACTGCATCGTAAGGTATACGTGGTTGTTCTTCATAAACAAGATCACGTGTAGAATGTTCTGTAAATACAATCACATGTTGGGTGTTTGCAAATACAAGGACGTGATATGTTGTGGACATTTGTTCTCAATCCCATTTCCTTTTCTCTCTTATCGTATTTAAACAGAATGGACTATGTATAAATGAAAAGAAACATTAAATGGTCTAATATTGAAATGAATATGTTAAAAATCGAGGAGAAAATGTAGCCAGTTTAATGTGATATGGAAAGTTGATACCATTTCATCAATCACAAACACACAAATTAAAGCAGATAAATGAAGATCATGTTACACTGACAATGAAACTCATGAAATTAGTTATTTTTTCCCTTCTAATTCATGTCATATCCGTTAATTAAGTTGAAAGATTGAAAGAAAGTTGTGAATAAATGAATGATTAAAGCAATTTCCGACCGAAATATATATGTACATCCGTTGAATTCTTAAAGAAATATATGTATTGGTATCGAGTCACGAAAATTGGCAGGGAATTTGTTTTCTTGCTGTTTAACATGTTTCTCATATAATCAGCAGAGAAGATGACAGTCTTCTCAAGTTAAAACTGTCAACCTCCATCTCATATGTCACTTGTTCAACCCTCCATATATAGTCACTATGAGTGCATGATAAACTGAAATTATCAACGCATCCTACCAGATAGTCTCCATGTACCGTATTTTAGTAGGGTTAGATTAAGCAGTTATTCTAGTTTAGGTCGAAGGATGTGGATAGCTGAATGACGAAACAGAAACAAAACTCTTGATTAAACTTTACGCTGTGAGATAAGGAAAATTAACCAACTTCTACGAGATGGGAGCCTCAAATTAAGAAGGAAAACATAGAAAGAACTTTGGCAGCAACTAATTGTGTAAACTCTAATTTACAAACAAAATACAGAAATTAATGGGGGAAGAAAGAAAGTGCAAAATAAAAAATAACACAAAATGCAAAAAGCTTGCTAACTATAAAGTTGAGAAAACATAAGCAGGCAATAAATGGAGATTAATCAATAAATAGAATATAGAAAACGTCTATGTGTAGATAAGAAAGATCCCATCAAATTGTTTATCAAGTAATTGAAGAAATAAAATAGTTTCCTTAGTTTTATTACTCATTGTTATGTCTGTTAGGTTAAAGAAGATGATCAGATAATGAATTAAAAATTGGAGTGAAAAAAGAAGTGTAAGGAAACAGGAGAAGCCATGCACTCGGTATTTGTCCTCCAGATGAGAGAGAAAACAGAATCTTTCCCCAGGAGCTAGTCTGTAAACTAGGAGGAAGAGGGTGAGGTTGGCGGAAGGTGGGATCGAACCAGATGTGAACACTCTACTCTTTTTTTTTACTTCATGTCTTACTTTTTTTTTTCTACCACTGTTCAAGACCATTGGACTCGACAGGGACATAATCATAGAAGATAGTTAAAATTCCACCATGGTTACTATAAGAGGACTCGAACTCCCAATAAGTTGCACTCACGATCGGCATCCTAACCCTTCAGACCGCTTGGCTAGTATTGAGCCACCGCGGCCCCACCTGTAATTAAAGACAAAAACGGAAGAGTGTTTATAAGAGAAAACAAATTTCATGGCAATAGAGGACAAAAATTGGAAGAAGAAAATTAGAGTAATTACGAATATTTCAGAGTTGCATTAGTAAAGAAGTAACAAAGAGGATTTAGAACAGCTAAAAAATCGGATCCATTTCATTCACGAGAGAAAAGAAATGTTGCTGTGTAAGACTGGTGCATTAAGGGGTCACGAAGAGCCTCTTGCACCCCCTCCCCAATCGTACAGGCAAAAGCGCTGCAAAAGTCCAGTGAGAAAGAAATCTGAGAATCTTCGTGCCAGGAGTCCGCCGTGGATCCGCCATTGGATTATAATCTCCCAGGAAGAGGTTGAGGCTAAATATTTTCAAAATCACGGTTTTCAAGGAAATGTTTCGTTGAAACACACCCACCCACCCACCCACACACCCACACACACACACACACACACATATATATATATATATATATATATATATATATATATATATATATATATATATATATATATATATATATATATATATATATATTTTATGTCCCCTGGTTATGTTATATTTTAATGGCTAAAAGAGACGGTGAGAATGAGAATGAATGAAATTGTGGAATGAAGAAAGTGAGAGGAAACGGGAGAACCCCATGCACACGGTTTATCAACCACAAAGTTCACTTGGCGCGAGCTGGATTCAAACCAAGACTCCATGCACCAGAAGTGAAACTTCTGACACTAAACCACCGCGTCTCCTCCTTAAGTTACAAAAATTTAAAATTCATGAGTGGATACAAACGATAGTAAATTTCTAACAGCTACAAATGAGAGGATAGACATCAACGATACTTCACTCACTTTAGATTAAGAACTGATTTCAAAATAATATATTATTAGCAATTGTTCAATCTTTACAATTCAAGGAATAATTCCCAGTCTATGTAAATCGTGATTGTTTTGCGAAAGAGGAAGCATTGGTGTGTATATGACCTCAGTCAGTAAATGTATGCAAATAGAAGGCTAGGTCATCCAAACAAAATCACAAGTCAATATTATAGAAATAAACGTAATAAATTGCTTAGTAGAAATTGAGTTGTACGTCAGAGATAATACAGATGTATGCTATTATAAACCCTGGGGATTGAAACTGCGTAATTACCACCGTCCTGGCATGAACTCAGACATTTTTGTTGGGAGAGGTCCAAAGTTGGGGAGAGGACATCCAATGTTACAAGACACACATCTATGTAGTATTGACCAGTATTATTCTTCTTCCGAAAGCACGATAGTGACTGTTAAGTACTGCTAGCTATTATCAGAAAAAGTTATAGATTTCGATTGATTTTATAAGAAAAGAAAGAGTACAGATGAAGTGTAAGGTTATATCTTTTTGTTATATCAATCATTTTCTGCCAAACAAGAAAAGTTTTATTAAGAATGTGTACAGGTGGTCGAGTTACGAAGTTTTGGGGAGTTCGAACCAGAGGGACCCTCCGCATTGTTGCACCCCCTCCTGCTAACGTCAAAGAGAATTCAAAGCTACAAGGTCTCTTTCGATAGTGAATTGTAAGCTGAAGTATTTGATGGAAGAGTCATATATGACACTTAAAAACTATGATGCACAATGTCGAAAAATATGATGAGCACGGACGCCAAGAGAGTGCAATTGCCTCTCCGTTCTGCACTGGATTTTTAAAAGGGTTTCTGTTCTTCGAAATACTGTCAAAATATATTAGATTTCCTTACTGACTCACTTCAGTGTTTAACATATTTACTGCTTATACAATTTGCGTCAATAACATTTCTTTTACGCGGAATCACCAAGCATCAAGGTGTGTATATTTGCTACTTTGCTTATGTGTCGGTCATTTAACCCCCATGGAAAAAAATCTGCTGGTGTTTTGGATGATGAGCATGCACTTGAGCAAATTGGGAATCTGCTTCCCTTTTTCCAGTCACCGTCATCGATTCTTAAAGAAACAAGAAAAGAAATAAAAGGAACATTCCAAGTGTTAATAGCAAAGTATGTATTTATTCATGTCACCAAGTATTTTATAGCAATTTTATAAATTTTCATCAAGAAACCGCAAATACACTTACTCTGTTAGAAATCTTGTTGAGAACAACTCATGATGTTAGCCTATGGTATGGTATTAAACAAACTATTGTATTTTACTTAATACGAACGAAAACGCTTTAATCATTTTGAGAAAGCTGCGAGAAATAACTTACCTAATCTATAAACCTACCTTTATGAATCCTTGTAAGAGAAACTATTTTCGCCATATTGTAAGTTGTAACTGAAATATTTACTAGGAATAGGTAAAAAATCACCGGGGCATTTCTCAAGAAACTACTTGTGAATTTTCAGAAGAGGCTCACGCCATATTATAAAACTTTTAATTAAGTAAATATTTAGTATGAAATAAAAATAATCAGATAAAATTTCTAACAAATCACCCAATCAGTAAGTTACCCTTTCTGATTTTTTCAGGGCATATGGCTCATATCATTTCGTATGATTCCTAATTTATTATTGTTTCAAATATATTCAAATATTGTGGAAGTTCAAAAAATACAGCTTCTAGTTTCACTCTTCACTAAACTTGATTTAATTTAATGGAATGGAGAGATTTAATCATCCGTAAAATATTAAATTTAAAATTGTGTGTAGATTCATTGACAGGTGTGGTATCTAGGCTTGGCTTATGCACATTCTCAGAAGTGAACGAAATAAAATGAAATCAAATCTTTCACTTTTACGTCTCCCGGTTATGGGTACAAATGTTAAAGGAGATGGTGATGATGAGAATGAAAGAAACGATAGAATGAAGAAGCTGAGAGGGATCGTAAGAGTCCCAAGAAATTCCACGGAAACTGTGTCTGTCGATAACAAAGCCCATTTGACACGAGCGAGGATCGAACCAGGCACGTTACACTCCAGACGTGAACTCTCCACCACTGAGCTATCACGGCCTCTCTTCTGAACGAATAAAAAACGGACGGGGAAATGAATAAAGAGACAGGTGGATATCCATAAATCATCGTTTGACTAACAGTGAAAATGGTTTTATTTAATCTATGAACACGTTTGTAATCTTTCTCTAAGGTATTGAGCTTTCATACAAACTGAAATGTTACGAAATAATAAGTACTACATTCTGAAAGGTAAGAACTTCAGTTTCTGTTCAAAAACTGAATGGAATTTCAGTAACATTTAGGATATCATGATGTTTATATTCTCGCTTGAGAAGGTTTCTTAGTTTACAGAAAAATATGGTGCGCCACACAAGATACGACAATCCTTTCATGGTATAAATAAAGGTATAAAGACCAGGTCACAATGTAAAGTACGAAATCCGAACTAAAACTTCAATCCGGATGTACGTCGGGAAAGCAGTTTCCTTGAAGCTCTATGTAATATACAGAAGAACAGTACAAGGCCAAGACGGTATCGATATTTACAAGAAAGTAGGTAATTTGAACACGACAAGAAAATCAGGATTCAGAAAGCGAAATGGCATAGCTTTGGAATAGAGTAACAACTTTTTCTTCTTTCTTTTTAACGAAAGTTGTGAAGAAACATCCAATGCAACCGATTTTAGTTTAAATAGAGAGGATAAGCAAGTTGTATAACTTTCAAGGGAAACTTTACGAGACAAATTAGGTCATACAACTTGGATCTAACTCAATTACAGCAGTCGATATTGGAAATTCAATTAGAAGATTAGGATTCGAAAGGTTTAAAGGAAACTAGTAATCCTTTGAAGAAAAAAGAAGAATCATCGAAAAAAGTCAATTGAGAGATATATTTTCCTGGATAAGGCACTTATTTTAAATAGGTGACTTAATAAATATATAAATAATTAGCATTAATGGGTTTTCAATTAGAAGGTAAACGAAATGCTGAAAAAACATGAAAGTTCCTTTTCGCTATGAGTAGCACAAAGCGCACAAATGTTTTCTCAACTTATAGAATACGAGCCGAAAGCAGAAAGGGAGAAGTAGCAATTGTAGGATGTTCTACTAAGATTGTCTGATGTTACATTACTAAGTAAAAAATTAAGAAATTTAATTTTTCTTTGACAAAACCTTTATATTGCACTATACTATACTTCAAAACAACAGTTTTAATCACTGTTTGTATTATTATTATTATTATTATTATTATTATTATTATTATTATTATTATTATTATTATTATTATTGTATCTATGACGTTTTATTAACTTTAAACAGGCAGATGACAGATTTTCATATAAACATTTACGACTCGTATATTACTTGGAAAATTTCTCATCGATACTAAACGCCATCTGTGAGTTTTAGCCCTTTGATCTGTATTTCTTATTCTGTTTACTTTGAAATGAAGTAAAATTTTATTGATGCCATCTTCAAACTGAATTTGCATTATATAAATTTGAGCTCCCGCCGGGGTTCAAATCCGGGTCTGTCACACGCCTTTGATTGAGGGGAGCAAGATAGTTTAGCCAGGTGGTCTCTATCTTTTATTTAGGCCTAATAACAAATATGTCGCTTCTGTAACAGTTCAAATACATTTGAAGCTTCTTGTGTAAATCTCTAACAACTGGTACAAACTTTGAAGGAACAACACAGAAACCAGTCACTGAGATCTGCAACTCCTATTCTACCATATTGTTCATCTTGTTCTTCACAGACGATCGCAAATCGTTCTAAATGAAGGTGTTCGGAAACAGAATACAGATAAAGAAGATGGGACTACATTAACGATGTGGAATTACTATATTGTAATCAAGGTAAGCTGAAGCAGGGAGCTTCCCTACTGAGCATTGTTTACAGCCAACGTGATAAAGAGGCACTCCTGCAGCGCTGACAAGGTCCTTGCTGTGCGGATTAATACACATGTAAAACCGACACATGTACACATGTAATTTACCTGATTTCTCGTTGAGCTGTGAAGAGTCCGCACTACAACTAACAAAACGCGAGTCGGTAGATGAGATACCTTGATGATT
This sequence comes from Thermobia domestica, assembly GCF_964235325.1. NCBI lineage: Eukaryota > Metazoa > Arthropoda > Insecta > Zygentoma > Lepismatidae > Thermobia > Thermobia domestica. Next base: position 20,971,406 of record NC_137468.1, on the reverse strand, counting down.
CAAATAGATCTGGCAGAAGCTCAGAAATAAACGGCCTCTCAAATTTATTCTATTTTTAAGTAAAATATACTTATTTCATTTCTTTATATATATATATATATATATATATATATATATATATATATATATATATATATATATATATATATATATATATATATATATATGTATATGTATATGTATAGCTAGCTAGATAGATAGATAGATATTAAAGTAGAAAGCGCGATGTCCTGTTAAGACGCGAATTTCATTGTTTAATTCTACGATACTTTTTTCTTTCTTTCTTTCCAGGCACTCGTTAGTAGCCAAGAGTTTAAAAGGGTGAAGAAGCAGAAGCTAGGATTAGTGAAAACGAAAAAGAATCGCATTCCTACGTATGACTCTAGAGGTGAAAAAAACTATATATATATTTTAAGCAGATACAAAAAACAAGGTCAAGATCTCAAACACCTTCTGTTATAAGAGGATTATTAAATGGGAAACTGGAAAGCATATACAGAGTTATCTTTCCATGTTCTTTCTAATACTTTCCTACAACTTCTGGACTAGTTTGGTTTGAAATTACATACTTAGCTGAAACTTCTCGTCAAAGTTGATACGTATTGTTATTACAATTGCCATTGACGTGTAACGTGAGTACAGCGATCAACTCTTTCTTTTCGTACAAATAAAAAGGTGTCTTTGCTTAATTTCTCAACATCCATCAACCTAATCCTTTCTTTAATTTAACTCTTCTTTTCGACTTCTCTTGATGTTCTCAAGAAATCTATTCCCGGACTTCTATCTAATAATAATAACTAATTATTATTATTATTATTATTATTATTATTATTATTATTATTATTATTATTATTATTATTATTATTATCCTGAGACCCTGGATATACTTACCTTCAGTGACGGATCTAGTCCTAGACTTGGGGGGCCTAGGCCCCCAGTTTTTTAGTGACAAAAATAATTTAAGTTATAATTTATATAGTTTTGGAAATTTATAGTAATCTCATGATATACCCACCATAGTCTGGATTCTGCACAATCCACCCAGTTTATACCTTCTAACCCTTTGCTTACCTTACATAATGCAGGGTGCTGTAACCCCCAGTAGGGGTACAGATTGTTTTATGTTGATGAAACGTCTATAGGCTTTCCAGCAGATATCTGAATTAAGAAGTAACAGACTCCTATCCAGGGTTGCCAATCATAACATAATTTGTAGTGATATACGATAATTCAAAGTGAGTTGAGTTGATTTTAGTTTAGCTTCTCTTTCAGCAACGAGGCTATATGAGACGTGGACCTACTGATTAACGTGGAATCCGAACCACATGAGCTCCCGCCGGGAATCGGACCCGGGTCTCCTACGCCAAAGACGCGTACGCTAACCGCTTAGCCACGAGGGAGCTCTACGATAATTCAAGCCTTAGTGCTATATATTAGTAATGCCCTTGTGATAATAGGTGAATATAGGATAATTTTAGAACGTACAATTTTTTACAGATTATGAATGTGTAAATAAACCGTAGATGTGTATTAAATAATTATAAAACACACACACACACACACACACATGCTGAAATTTTTAACAGTAATTCCCGCTAAAACAAATCAACTTGAGAGTTCGCAAATGACAACCCTGCACCAGGCCCGTATCCAGGGGGGTCTAGCGGGGGCCGAACCCACCCTAAATTTTCGCTGCCCCCCCAAAAATTTTTACGGTAGGCTTGCAAATGAACTATAATACGATGATAAACTATAGTATGGTTGGATTGGGCCCCCCCTAACTTCAGCCTGGCCCCCCTACAGTTTTGGGCTGGCTACCGGCCTGCCCTGTACCCATTCTTTAAATTCAACTACATTTACGAGGGGTGAAAAAATTGTTGATGTTCAGATTGGTGTTTAAAAAGATTTTTTTTAAATATATGACGCCGATTTGGAGTTCAAAACTGAAGATTATTAGGAGAGTGTTTTATATAGTTTTGCTATTGTTAGTAATATTCTGTTGTTTCTATAATTATCATCTGCATAACGAATATATATATATATATATATATATATATATATATATATATATATATATGTGTGTGTGTGTGTGTGTGTGTGTGTGTGTGTAATATACGATGACTTTAAAGACAAAATCGATAATTTTATTCTGTGAGGTTGGCAATTCTGCTCCCATCTAAACTGGAAATAATGATGGCATAAGTGAATGCTTTGATTTACCAGTATATAGCTAATTATAATTAGATAGAAAATATCGTGAAGAATAAGGTTGGCATTAAAATAATATAATTATAACTAGTAATGATTATTGCTATTCGCATTTCTTTTGTTATACACTGATTTAAACTGATTCTAAATTAAGGCAGTTTATCTACCTGCTATTTCTTTTAATTTGAAATAATGATCTTTCATTGTACTGTATAACGAGAAATAAATGTTGAGCTAGGTAAACATCATTCTTTTATCTACATTGTGCCCCATATTCCCTTTATACAAACTCAATATACACAGAGAATCCTCTCTTGTAGGTAATTAACATTGATATTCAGCCCAATTGTTCTTTCTGTGAAAGGGATGTAATGGCTCAGTGGAAGAGATCATATCTCTGGTGTGTGTGGTTGCTGGTTTGATCCCCGGCCAAGACTCCAATTTCCTCCCACATTCTCATTCCACCAATTTTTCCATCATCATTTATTTGCCTTAATCATTGTCTCCTTTTGCCTGAAGTTCATAATTGTTGGACGTTAAACTGAAAGATTTCATTTCATTGGTCCTCCCATGGTATCCGAAAATTGGTTGAAACGGGGCACCACACAAAGACCAAGATTCACTCTGTTCTTATAGGCCAAGCTTCTCAGAAAGTTGCAACCTTAGCCTTTATGATATCTAAGACAGAAAACTACAGTTATAAAGGTAAGTTAAAAAGTTACTGACCACCCATTGGATAATGTATAACCTCATAAGACAGCAACTGGCTTATGGAAATAAATAAACAGAACGAAAAGTTACCACAGCGATGTTGCTAGACAACATTAAGCAGACGATTTATATTGTTGTTACACACAATGATGAATGCCCAATTGTTTCAGAGACTATAAATTAGTTTCCTACCCTCAACAGTTGCACAGACTGATACTTCCACACACATTCTATCTTTGATCTTTCAGTCATATATGATAGACTCGTACAGACAAGTATGCCACCCAAACGTGTTATGCTGATGGCATATATTTAGCATTGTCTCTTTAATACTTACACCTCCGTAGTTTTCATTTGAGCGTAAACTACTTGTCACTAATATTACATATGGTAATCTTAAAATATGTCTCATTACAAGCAGTTGATTAGAAAGTTATATGTATCAAAGCAGGCTCACTCCCAGAATTTATTGGAAAAAGGGTCCAAGGTTAAGAGGGGTCCAATAATAGAAGATACTATGTTTATATAGAATCGAACGAGTGTTTTTTTCCAGCCGAATATGAAAACGATACGAAAATTATAAGTACTTTCATCTATATTCTCATGGAAATTAATAAAATTGTTCTTACTAGAAAAGGAATAGTACAAATGATGAGTAAGGTAAAATCTTTCGTATATATATCAGGTATTCTTTTGCTTAAAAAAAAAAAACAAAAAAAAACTAGTTTTACTAAGAAAGTGTAAAAATGTATGACGAGTTACAAAGTTTTCGTAGGCGACCTGACCTGGTGGACCCCCTTCCACGGTGGCTGCGCCCCTGTATCTAAGGATAATGCCAGCTTTTTTATGTATTCATAGCTAAATGCCTAGCGTGTGAGCTGCTGTAAACATGAAAATTTAAATATATAAAATCTTCTAGTTTTATGTTACACGGTTCATGAAGGCTAAAGGATGATAAGAAATTAATGAAATTATAGAATGAAGAAAGTGGGAGAAAACTCCGAGAAAACCATACACACGGTGTTTGTCCACCAACATGTTCACTTGGCGCTAGCTAGGATCGAACCAGGGACTCATGCGCCAAAGGTGAACACTACCACTGAGATGAAAATTAAATATACCATCTTCCTTCACTAAATTCACCTTTCAGATTCGCTGCTCAGTACTTCACTCACTAATGAATCGGTTCATTTGAACGGTTGAGTGACTTATAATTATATAAGTTTAATCCTTTTGAACAACAGTAAATGGGAAACTGACTCGACTCTTCTATTCGTGAAGGTAATGGAGTTATTAATCACCTAAAATAAGTTCGTTTTTGAGATAAGTTCATGTTCTATTAATAGCAATGCTAGATGGTTTAGTTTCTCTTGATCCCAAAAACTAACGCTAATGCAACTCGCAAAAAGCGTCCATATTTGGATAAATGTCTAAATGTCTTCTTTTATACTAATTTGAGAATGTTTTATCAAATGAAAATATTTCTTAATATGTCTGTCAAAGGGTCAAGCGAAAATGAACTTTAAGCTCGAGCTTTTTGAAGCAGTGCTTATGACAATGGTGAAAGTGTCAAAGTTTGAATTAGTGATGGGCAACTCGATTCACCTTTCAGATTCGCTGCTCAGTACTTCACTCACTAATGAATCGGTTCATTTGAACGGTTGAGTGACTCATTAAGCCTATATTTTCACAGCCAGAAGAGCGGGAGGTTAAAACATAAAATCGTATTATCGGACTAAATACAATTAACAGATGTATATACAATGTGCGAAAAAGTGTAATTCAAATGCAAAATCATAAACAATTTGGAATAAATAGACGTATTAATAAAAAATGTAACAATAAAACACAAATGCAATATATATATTTCTCATTTCTCCAGCAAAAATCCAAAATAGGTTTATATATATATATATATATATATATATATATATATATATATATATATAGGATACAGAACCGCTTACTTTTAGTGAAGAGCATCGTGAGAAACTATTAAAAAAAGAAAGAAAAGATGGCCATCGCTCACTCCTCCCATGGGAATCAATGATATGAAAAAAATCGAGTTCGAGGTAGGTGATAACTATATCTAAAATTTCATTTAAACGGTTCAACTGTTTTCTCGTTATAAGATCATAAACAAGATACTTCTCATTTTTGTATACAGTAGATTTATTGTGTCAATAATATAATATTGCGGTTTAAGAATTGTTTAAATACCATGCTAATTTGAGGGTTCTGAATCTAACTGAACTGTTTTGAAACGTAATTGTCCATGTCATCACAAGAAAAAGGTTTTAAAGATAAGCATTTTTGTTCTAAAATGGTTCTGATTTAACAATAGTTTACTAAATTTTCTCTCACCTGAAACAGTCACAAGCAGGGTAATGAAAATTCTGAGTGCAACGCCAAGTTCAGGAAAAAAACATATTGTAACTTCAATGTATAAATTTCATTGCGAAGAAACCAAAACCATTAAGTTTCTGTAGTTTGGTCAGATCCGAAAAAGAAGCTGTACATATACTGCCTTATATATTTACAAGATTATGATTCAAATCATCGAATATGTTATAATTAATTTTTTGGTGGTTCACTATTATCCAAAGCGATTATCCTGAAAATGCCTTCAAAAGTTGCACAAATAGTATTTCTCATTTCTCCAGCAAAAGTCCGAGATAGGGTCTTTAAAAAGTAAATAACAAACAAAACTGACTCAACACAATGTTATTTTCTTTAGCTCTGCTTATGTATTCAAAAAGGGTCGACATTTGCAGAGAGTAAATTGCTCCTGAGTTTGGTAAACATGTTTTTTCTCTTATAAATAAATTGTACACTGATATACTAACGAAAAAACGTGAAACTATTATGTCGATGAAATATCTTGTTTCCCCCTATCTTCTCCCATTGCAAAATCTTAAATGATGCTACTAATTCAGACCCTGTACCTTTCACATCCTTATCTATGGTAACTCTAAGAGTTTTAATATTATCCATTTCAGTATCAATGGAATTGTCTTTCGACTGCAGGATTCAACTTCTTGTATTTATATGCTATAAAATTCCCCTCCGAACACTCAAAAGATGTTCAAACATGGAGAAATATAATCTTCCCGCCTACTTCTGCTATTCCATCATGTCACAAACTGTATTGGATTTGTGTATTTTGTAAAATTTTCGTTACTTCTGGTAGTTTTCTACTATACATTTCATTGTCTCAATTAATGCACACTCCGTCTTGTTTCAGAAAGACTATGGAAAAAAAGAGATTGCCCATCATATTTGTAATCAGCTTGTGGACTTGAAAAGGTAGCCAAATAACAATAAAAAGTCACTAAATTCTTATATTATCAATGGACTAAACTTCATTCTTGCTACCAAATTTATTTAAAAGATTGTTAAATCCATAATATATTTAAATCTAATTTTTTTGAACTCAATCTCAACGAAAGTTGAAAGCTGAATAATTGGAAGAAATTACAATTTTTATCACACAGCCTTCCGAAGGCCAGGGTCTCCGACATTTGACGGATTTAAAATCCATTTTATAGGTGGTTCTGATGATATGTATGAGTTTCAAAATTAAACCTATAATGTAATTACCTCTAATATGTGTTGCCTCTTTTCCATAGAATTCAGAGCAGTAGCACAGAGAACATATTTGGAGGACACAGAAACATAACATTGGAGTTACGAAAACCGGACGCTCATTTGTCATAATGTCTCTAACTAAAAAAAAAAAAAAAAAAAAAAAAAAAAAAAAAAAAAAAATGCAAACATACCTGCAGAAGAAAGAAACAAATCTTGTTTTAGTAAAAGGAAATAAGTAATAATGAAAGAATCAATTAAATACACTTTATCCGACACTTATATTGCGATCACGTAATGGACGGACAATTTTCTTAGATATTTTAGAGTTGTAATTATGCAAAATGAAAAAAGGATTTGCATTTAAGTAATTAGAGCTTTCAATCTAGAAAACTTACGGTTAAGAAAGATTTCATTGTTTACTGTCTTTTATTGATTTCTTTCTTGTATCTTCTTATTTCGATTTAAATTACTTGAGCGTCGTAAAAATTGTAATCAATTGATTTAAGTTTGAAAATCTATATCAAAGTAATAGTATTAATCTGAATTGCTATCAACTATTACTCCTGCTTAGTTATATGGTTAGTATACGCGCTTTTTAGCCCAGAAGATCCGAGTTCGACTCCTGGTGTGAGTCGAGTTAAGTTGATTTTGAGTTTAACATCCCGTTCAGCAGCGAGATTATCTGAGACGTGAACCTACTGATTAAAGTGGAATCCGAACCACATGAGCGTTCGCCAGGAATCGAACCCGCGTCTCTCACGCCAAAGGCGCGTACGCTAACCGCTTAGCCACGAAGGAGCTCTTCATGTGGTTAGAATGTAGTTTTTAGCTCAAAATGGATACACGTTGAAGAACATCACGTTGCATGGAAGTAGAAGATAGAAGTATGCTTTCCACTTGGGTCAGTGGCTTTCTATTTCAATGACCTCAGTATTAACATGAACCGACGTAATCAGGACCACATTTCTGCCTTTTTTTGCCACCAGATATCCGTTTACCTACCCTTGAACCAGGTAAAACGTGAAGATAACACCCCAGATCGGGGATCGAAACCGTGTTGTTCTGTTACTAGGTACAGACAGACGACTTACCGAATGAACCTTCACGATTCTAATTTTATCACCGAGGTAGATGATGTGGTTTTACAAGAAACATCCAGTTTCGCTGATTGTATACAATAATTACATATTGTACGCTATTACCACTCTAGTCAGGTTAACGAGTTTCTTTTCATACAAAAGTTACATGCTAATGCACATTTAAACCAGAAGGCTAATTAAAATAACTTATTTTATTACTTTAAATGAGAAAATGGTATCAACGATGCAGTGCAAATTCGGTTGCTTTTCATGTAATTCGAGAGAAGCCTATATCCATATTAGCTAAATGTACTCATTTCGATTTTAAAATATAAATCTCTCAGTTTAATGTTCCATGATTAGGCCCTTTAGGCTAAGGGAGGCGTACAATTAGGGCAAGTGAATAATGATGAATGAATTGGTGGAATTAGAAAGTGGAAGGAAACGGAAACACCAAGAAAACACACGGACATGATGTTGTCCACCACAAGACTTGGCCGGGGACCCAACCAAGAACCTTACTCACCAGATGTAAGCACTCTGCTACTGAATCATCGTGCCCCTCTTTTTAAAATATAATTTTAAATCTTCACAAAGTATGTTAAGGAAGAACCTGGATGTTGGTTATTATTATTATTATTATTATTATTATTATTATTATTATTATTATTATTATTATTATTATTATTATTATTATTATTATTATTATTATTATTATCATTATTATTATTATTAATTGCATATTTTATGCAAGAATCGCCTATTTTCGAAGATTATCATCCTGATAATATATATTGTATTGGTAAAGAGAACTTAATAAAAAATGATACAAAGAATACGGTAGTGAAATCTCGGATACAAAGGTACGAGCACCATAAGAAATACTTTAGTATTCTATCCATTGCGGACCCTGAAGACCTTTGGACAAGATAGTATGAAACTCTGTATGAATCATAAGTAGAACATGTCTCTCAGAAGAACAACGACAATTACTACAAGGTGGAAAGGTTATATGTACACAAGGCAGCACGATATGCCTTCGGAATTCTAAACAAGTAACATTTATTCTCTCGCTCTGCAACGACGTTGACAAGGGCATTTCTGAAATGCAAAAACACAGATTACACTATAAATTTGAAGCTCGTTGAAGGGCATAAGCCAAGTTCTACATTCAGATGTTACCCAACAGTCCACGTCTACTTCGATGCTATCTCTTGTCCATCCAGAAGTAAAATTTCAGAGGTAAAATTTAACTTCCGTATAAACCACATTAAATATACATATTCAAAATTGATATGCATCGCTTGAAATCTGTGAAGGTTTTCTACTTTATTGGAGTACATAGATATTTCATTTCATAAATTCTTTTATCATGACTTGGAAAAGTACCTCAGTGAATCATGGAAACAAATATCATTATAGTACAATAAAAAATATTAAGAAAAAACATATTCTTTTAAAATAATGTTAAGCCTACTGTGATGAAGACAGCCTCCTGGATGGTTTCATAATGTTTTTACAGTAAACTGTAAATAAATTTGAGTACAAGGAATGTATAATGCAGCAAAGAAACGAGGTGTGGCTTGTGATACACCTCTACGTCATTCCGGGATATTAGCATTTACTATGTAAATAAAGGGGCCCTGATGGTTGAGTGGCAAAGCTCTCATCTCTGGCGTGTGGGTCCTTGATTCGATCCCAGCACCCGCCAAGTGGCTTTAGTGCTGCACGAACACCGTACATGTGGTTTTGTTCAGGATTCTCCCGTTTCCACTCACTTTCGTTTTTCATGATCCATTTTATTTTCACCGTCTCCATTAGCTTTAGTGTATGAACGTTTGACGTTAAAATAAAAAGATATTTAAAGGGAATCCAGACAATTACTGAGAGTTTACGGTTTGCCATGTTGTGGTTTCCAATCTGGATTGAAAGAATTTGCGAGTACCTAGTAAAACAGTTGTGGATCTAGCCCGGGGCCGTGGGATCTAGGCTGCCCAGTTTTTGAGTGGCAAAAATACTTGAAACTATTATTAATATATTTTTGAAAGTTTATAGTAATCTCATGATATAACTATCATAGTATGGGTTCTGATTGGTTTCCCAATTTTTTACCTTATAGATCCGTCACCGTAATAAGAATGAGAGATTCAGCATGAAACTAAGGAAGTGTTCTATCAAAAATTGTTCTTCAAATAAGTGAACGGGGAATTATCTACCAGAGGAAATAAGGGAGTTGATCTGAATTATTCTAGCTTACTAGGAGAAAAAGTACAATATATGTTATAAATTTTCTTAATTCCCGTCGATGGAAGACATATATAAACGAAGACAAAATCCACAGTGAATGTAAAATGTTCAGTTCTTTGAAAAACGCTTATGGTAGAGTGAACTCGACAGTTTTGTTACATTCCTGCAGAAAGTTGACACGGAATGGAAAAAAAATTCAAGGATGCAGGAGTCAACCTTAATGCTGGTGGATAATGTAGTATAAAATAATATTTGTGGATGAATAGTAACTTAATGAGTACGTTTCAATAACTGGATAGTATTACTAGTGATTTTATGAAGTGCGAATGTGACATAAAAGTAAAGATAGTAACTTCGAAAGAAGCCTTTAGAAGGAAGAAAAGACTATTTAATGAAACCTTGAATAAAGAGTTAAGAAAAACACTCATATAATGCTTCGTGTGGAATATTGTACTGCATGGGACAAAAACATAAATATTACGCGAAAATGATGAAAAAACACCTTAAGTTTCGAAATGTGGATGTGGAGGAGAATTGAGAGAATTACAGGGTCGGGAGGAAAACGAATTAGAAGGTGTTAAAGGTTGTAAGAAAAAAGGCACAATTTTAGATCTAAGAAGAGGAAGAGAAACGGGTTGGAACATTGGCTAAGAAGGAACTGTATCATGGGGAACGTGCTAGAAGATATTGTGGCAGAAAAGAGGAATTGGATGAAGAAGACTACAATTGCTGAACGAAGCATGGAGCTTCTCAGATGCGGCAGTGACCTATGATAATGATTATGATTATATGAGAGAAAAATACTAACACCAAGAAAACAAAACAGATAGGTAAAAATATATTACGTGGTTTCCACTGAAGCTTATTTCTTCTTTCGTTGTCAAATTTTCGGGCAGCTTCAAGAGGTAAAACATTGTTGCTGAAATTAAATGACGGGGTCAAACTATTTCTCAGTGATACAGAACGGACCAAAAATAAATATAGAAATGTTAATTATGGAAACCTTTTATTCCAGAAAACGATATTCTAAAACAGTGACAAAGTACTTTCTACTTTAAGTTTTTTTGCTTTTTTGTCCAAAAATTAGAGAAAATCTGCTCTTCACATGTATTCAAAAGGTAATTTATTGTGTTCCTGGTTCAATCTCCTGTCAAGTAAGTTTGTGGGGGACAACATCGCATACGTAGGTTTTCTCGAGGTACTCCCACTCTCTCTCTCCACCTATCCTTCCATTATCATTCACTTGCATTAATCATCGTCTTCCTTAGCCTATAGGGCATAATCATGGGACGTTCGACTGAAAGGTTTCATTTTAGATTCTTTTTTTCTTTCTTTTTACTTTCATAGTAATACTCTTAGTCTTTTTACTACTCCTATCTTTAATTATTTTCTTCTCTGTTAGGAGTCACAAACTGAGGGCTAAAATAACACAAAAAGTGCAAAAAGAAACAAAAATGAACTTTATGAATACAAATTATGGAAATAATGTTAATGGTAAATGTGCAACAGCACCACAGAGGCATGGGAAACGTCGTGTATGTATGCGTCTATTTGCATCCTCAATTATCTTTATAAACTCACAGAAAATGAAACGAAATATTTAAGTTTAACATTCCACGATTATGTCCTTTAGGCAAAGGGAGACGGATGACTAAAGCACGTGTATGACGTTGGAACAATTGGTAGTATGAGAATGTGAGTGAAAACGGGAGAACCGCGAAAAAACCCACGGATGCAATGTAGTCCGCAACAAACTTACTTGTGCGGGGATTGAACCAGATAGTCCATGCACTAGAGGTAAGTGCTCTAGTACTGAGCCACCGTGGCCACTGTATGGACGGAGGGAAATCTGTTCACAATTTTTTTTTCGTGAACCTTTTTGTTTATGAAGAGAGAGTTTTGTGATGTATGGGTACAGCGTACAAAATTAGAAACTGATAAAATACTTAATCTAATGGCATAATATACGAATAAAGAGAGACAAAGAAGACGGCAAGAAAGAAAGAAAGAAAGAGAAGTTTTTGGTGGTGGGTTTAATTAACAACTTCTTCAGTTGAAGTTTCTTGGAGATGAAGTTTAGCAGACTCCCAGATGGATTTTTTTCCCTTTCATCTGCAGAAACACCAAAGCAGCTGGCGTTTCTGGTCTTATTAACTTCAGTCTTCTGTTCTGAATATGAGATAGAAATTATGACAGAGAGATACCTATACAAACATACAACGTAAGGAAAGTAGGAAAACATTAAATTAGGCAGCTCGAGGGCTAAAACCGTATGTACTAGAAACCTTGATAAAAGATATGAAAATTTTTATTGTTCTATGTTATAATCTATTTCATAACATTAAGTTATGTTTTCTTATCTGAATACCTTGGCTTTACTTTTCAATAATTCTGAATAGTATTGACCAATAGATGCAGAAAACTAGAAAGAAGGAAAGGGAGGTATTAGTGGTAGTAATATTTTGCCTATATACTAGACGAATGTTTCGATAAATCAAGTCGCTTGTTAACTCCGAAGAAGGGGAGAAAGATCTGTAGGTCTCCTTTTTTAATTTGCAAATTTAACCGCAGGATATGAATTAGTGATACGCCGAATACACTTAGTAGTAATACGGATAGGATTCACACTGAATATTAGAAAATGTAAATACTTCTTTCATGAACGCAAATGTAGTTTCTGTGTTGTAATCTGGACCATGAACTTAAATACACATACATAATTATTCTCCATTTCTGATACTAATTACGAAATTATGAACAATGGAAAATGGAATAATTTTTCCATCTGAATTCAGTCGCTTTTTTGTTTCCTCTAATCTCTCTTTGTAGAAGATAGAATAATTTATATTATAGATAAGCTTACATAATGATCAGCCAACTGCTTCGGACTCAAGTCTGATTGCAGTTCATAACGCAGGAAAATAGTACAGAATATTCCGTCGTTTATATTCTTGATACTGTACCGTACAAGGATGTAAGATAAAGTCAATGAATCAACCAATCGCTGAGTAGATTGATTGTTAAGCAGCATCATTTTGAAAGATTTCTTCTATCTGACAGAAAGAGCATACAAAACACAAAGAAACATGTAAAATGAATCATGGTTCCATTCCGACAGTTTGCGATGGTGGCCTGTATATGTATTCAGTATGAAGCCCCCAATATTATTTACCTTAGAGAAATTAATAAATGTTATTAATTTATTTAAGAATTATTAACCTTAGAGAAATTATAATAAAAGTATTCCAAATCATCCGAGAATGTTGATACTATTTTTGAATAGGAGAAAAGAGTTTTGATTTCATCCGAAGTACCAGGGCGTGGTTTCTTAGTTTAATGAATTACTGGTCATTCGCTTTGCACCTTCACATGTTAAGTCTTTGTTTGATGTTATCTCCTATCTTAGTTATCCTAAGCAAATTTCAACTAATTCATTAGATAACTAGAAGTCACATTTAACGATATCTCGGAAGAAGGATAATATGCGTGTATTTTTGCACAGTAAATTCGATTTAACTTTAAAAAAATACTTTAGCCATCAAACACAAACAGAGATAATCATCTCAAGGAAAGAAATTTGTTCGATTTCATACGGAAATAAAATAAAACCAGAGGCTGTAATAATTTCAGAAATAAAATTGAAAAAAAAAACATTAAATCATCCAGACTGGTACTTCTTTAGATTAAAGAAGCAGGATACTGTAGTGTGTAGATTGACGCCTTACACGTACCGCTAATAAAAATTCATAAATTATAATATTATGAAGCTGTCATTCATGAAACAAATATTGAATCGAAAATAAAAATGTCTTATTCCTGTGTCTGCGGAAAGTTGTAAAGCAACTAAAATCTTTCTCTTCAACTACCATCCATTCTAATATAGAAGCTGTCAAATCCAAAGGAATAACATTAGAAAGATGTGGATATGCGAGCAATGTGAAGGTGATAGTAACTAAAACAGAGTCGTCTGCAACGGACTATATATAAGAAAGAGTATATCGTAAAATGGGATAGTTTTTTGAAAATATTATACTCCTCTTGGCAAGTTTCCATACCCTGCAGTAATTTCAGTTTTGCTCCAAATAGCACCGTTTAGCACCTCTCCTAAACCTTCACGTTTCATATCTCGGTCTCAGGAATAGTAGGTATAAGTATAAATAGTAATTTCAAATAGAAATGTTAAATTCAGCTAAAAGAAAGTGTTCTTGGACAAGATCTTGCTATATTTCTCACGTCGGAAACAGATTTGATTGTATTTAGTGGTAAAATCTGAAACTCTTAAAAAGTGCTCGATGAATTTTTTAAGGAAATATGAAAAGACAAAATATTTTCTCTTTGACTCAACTGGTGAAATGACCTTCACTTACGTCACATATTCAATTGAAGAAAAGAATATAAACAAAGTATTTTGTAAGAGACTAGTGTATATAAGGGATCACTTAAAAGATAGCTCATAAACACAGAGTAAAAATTAGAGAATAATTAACAATTTTCGCATTTATCTGCTTTCGGAGATACTGGGATTTTACGTAAATTATTCTAATGTTACATTTGGTTCTGATTTCCTTTTGTTTCGCAACATTCAGCACATAACAAAAGTATAATATCCTTAAAACGCAATTATATACCAAGGCCTACTGAATATCAAATTCATCTTAGAACTAAAAATTCTCCTCCACTTTAAACTTGATAAATATAGCATTTAAAGAATCTTTAAAAATGATAGTATAGTACTTTGACCAAACGGAAAAAGAAATTAAATGAAAAGAAATCTCTGTTTTAAAAGTCATCAAATCAATAATGTTTGTAGAAAGAAACTTTGAAAAAAAAAAGAAAAAAAGAAAAAGAAAGAAAGAAAAAATTAAATATTTCAGCAGTTTTAATCACCAGCTGTAAAACCCACATCATGTACTAGTTACAATGTAATCTTTAGACAATTTGCTTTTATAAAATAGAGAAAAATGTGAGAGGCAACAGAAGCTATAACAGTTTTAAAAAAGACAAAAAGAAGTGTATATATTTTCATGAAGATTGTTCTTACGAGAGAATGAACTTTAAGGGAAAGAATAATTTCATTAGAGAATACATTCTGTTGGTAGTATTTGCTTTCTGATTTATCAAAGTGCATATTTGTTTTCTTCTTACAAAATAGTACAGCTCTATTATTTAATCTTATGCCTGAGAATAGATGAGAGAAAATTTAAGAACCTTCGTATCAAAAAGACTGTCTAAGTTAGTCCTATCTTTAATTCTTCTACTTTTCATGAAAGTCTTTCGCGAGGACCAACTTTTCTTTCATTTTTTTTTTCGTTTTTCTTAATTCTTTTCCTAATATAAATTGTACGACTCGATGCAAATAAACTTTTGTGTTGTTTCTCTGTTGTTTCTTAGTATGAAAAGTCATGCTTTGCAAACATTTTGATTACCTCTTAAGAAGGCCGTGCTTACAAAATTAAAGACTGTGTTAATGTTAATGCAAGTTAAGAAAAATCGAACTATATTAACTGCAGAGTATTAGAAAGAAACATTACATTCATTTTTTTGCTTCACTCCTCAAGTATTCGCTCTTTCTCCGGTATATAATAAAGTCTAGAAGTACCATATTTTATTATTTTAAATTTAACTTTATTCCTCTGGTAGCAATTCCTCGCTTTTGAATATTCTGCATGTTGATTGTTTACCGCACTAAGCTAACAATGATGACTAACATATAGTTTTTAATTTTTATGATGTGTAGTCAATACATTTGCCTTCATCGAATTTGTTTATTTTCTTCTGGTTCTGGGATCATGACGGTTCAGTGATAAAGCGCTTATCTCTGGTACGTAGAGTCCCTGGCTCGATCCCTGGCCTTGGGTATTTTCTCGGGAAACACTTTTCTCCCACACTCTCATTCCGCCAATTCTTCGATCATCATTCACTTGTCTTAATAATCGTTTCCATTAGCCTAACGAGCATAATCGTGGGACGTTAAACTGAAATATTTTATTTTCTCCTGATTTAATGGTACAAATGACATTTGCCATTCTGACATTTGCCCGCAAAAATAATGACTTATTTTATTGAGCCCAAGAATTGGTCATGTTCAACGACATTAATTCAATGATGATTGACTGAAAATACATGCACTTTTTAATGAAAATTCATTTCTCCATTTAAATTCTATAAGAGCCAGACTCACGGCTTCAAGTTGCATTGGTACAGTAAAATGCAAATAAATAAAAGGTGAATAGGAACCACTATTACATAACTATATATAAATAAATCGAGATGTAATAGTATAAAACAGACGAATTAAAAAAATATATATAACAGATTATTATCAACGCTGGTTGCTCCTAAAGCCCCTATTATTATGAATCTTGTCCATTAAGTCTTTAGACAACTAAACTCTCAAAGTTAATTGATTTTGATGTATTGCGATTGATGTTTCTTTTTACCATTGACATGTTAATAACATATTCTTCTCAGGACTGTTTGTAGATGATGTTTTCGAGAACTGTCGTTTGTATCTTCTTCAGTAACGGGTAGATTAAATTTCCAAAATTTAAAACACAATGGACCCTATGCACAGTCCTTTTCAGTGCTGTATTAAGAGCTTGGCTACCGAGTGATGCTAACTTCCGTATTTACGTAATAACACCTAAGTGAAGTTACGATTTATATCGAAAAAGACCAATGATGACTTTACTGTACGGTTGTTCACATACAATAGGAGAAATCAATCTATATAAGAGAGAATACGACTTATTTAACTTGATTTTTCTTAAAGTGTTTGGACAATGCTAACAAGGACACAGTTCCGAGGAAAAGATAATGATTTAACAGATTATTGTACTAGACGCAAGGTTCAGAATCACAACCTCCTCTCAAATATCAATATATGTATACCTTCACAAATTCGACAAATTATTAGGAATGGTTCGGGGTAAGAAGCCAAGAAGACAGACAGGCATTGAAAATAATGTTGAAAAGCCATCTGACAACCAATTCCGATATATTCATGCATGCCCCATACGAATGCGATTTTTACGTGTTATATTGGCACTACGAACGCTTTTACGATGCGACAAGAAAACAGTGTCTAATTCTACAGTTTTTCTTAAGAAAACGCTGCAAGTGTCCTGCCTCATTGTCTGAAATACAAAGAAAAATTTAGCCTGTCTACAAGATCCATATGTATTGTACTTATTAACACATTTTGAGTTACTTTTCTGCGGATACCCGTCCCTGAGGCTTCGATAGGGGCGCCCACTATATAGTGGCGGCCGGTGGTTTGTGGTATCGGGTGTTGCAGTAAGAACGATCGGAGACAGAAGATATAAACTGGACTCATTGACTAATCAGCATAAATTTAGATGCAAATGCTATGTGACATGTTAAATTAAATAAAATTCTGTTTTTAAAAAATAAAAAATGCAGAACATTTAATCCGATTAATCACCTTATTTAATTAGTAAGTTCATTCTTCTCTCTTTGATTGGAACAAATCTGCCTAATACATGTTGGTTGAACTCTAGTATTCTTATTGTCAGGTCTTTTTCGATGGAAAGCATAACAAATGGTGACAACCTTTCTTGGGACATTCAATTTCTTGAAAGTGTCAATTCTTTTTGATGTGAAAAAGAACTTTTCTTCTTTTACTGACGCCATAGGTACAGTTAATATTAATTGCAGAAGCTTTGTAGATTTACTAAATATTTTTTCTAGATTTTTGTGAACAATTCATTCTAGCAAACTCAGTCCCTGACAGTGATCCGAACTCCTCTTCAGTGTAGACTGAAGAGAGTTCGTAGCAGAGATTAATGTTATAAAAAAATGTACATTGAAGACGCTTTATTCACAATTTATCTAGGAAAATTTCAAATACATTGTGGAAATGTACCTAGTGCATACAACATTACTGCCATAAGGTGTCCCGTAAACTTAAACCGTTTTTTTTTTTTCGAGCACTCTCCTGAATTGCACTTTGCTTGTTTTGTCTAAGCCTTAATCGTAACTTTTTCCTCAGTTGAAAGCTGGGCATTTTTTTTTGTAAGTTATTTACAGAAGTCACGATATGCAATTCATTCAGAATGTGTAGGTTATGTACAGAATTAAAGCACACACAATAAAATTAAATCTAATAACTAATAACCGAAACAGCTGATACAAAAGAGATACTAGTATATGAATTGTGAATGTCACATATTCATACATAGGGCTGTAAACTGACCGGCTTTTCATTGGCCTGGCCGGAAAAATTGATGTTATTTTGATTAAAGCCGGTGACGGGTACAAACTCCTTACCAGCCCCTTTATAACCGTTTTTTTTTTTTCAAATTTGTATCTAGTTCGAAGTATAGATATTGAAAAATAGCTGCCATTCTGTAAACTCAAAACTGTTACCTTTCACCATGTATCAACGATTAATATATTTTGTTCACCGTTTTAGAAAATTTTAGAGAGATGACAGGGACTGTATCAGGGAAAATTTGAAATTTACTTTCAAGGAATTTTATACATTTATTAAGAGTGGAAAAGGACTTCTTAAAACAATTTTCTATAGTTGAAGTAGAGACTATGTGTTTAAAGAGTGGATTTCATTTTCCAAATCCAAAATTGTCACGTAAAGATTATTATACTTTTGTTCATCTGTTTCGATAATTTTAAAGGAATGGTAGTTACTGGTAAATACAATAAATTGATCAATGCCGATTGATCAATTTCAGTTTCTCATTTATAGCACAATGTATCTATTAAGGTTATTAGTGAATGTTCTAAGGACATACAGAATATATGTGTTAATGCACTTTCGTTCACGATAGTACATTTCCTTTCCATGGATAGGTCCGAACAGAGATACTTCACGCTGAGACCTATATCACAGAGAATTTTGAGGAAGTGTCGGTTCTTTTTATTTTACAGAGTTGGCAACCCTATTCATATATCAACACACACACACACACACACACACACACACACACTTGTGCGTAAAAGAAAAGGGAATTACATTCCAAATCATCCGTCTTGGTTGTTACGCAATGCACGATGAACACAATGTACTTCCACATGAGGCGAAACAATGTTTATCAACGTTCTGGAAAACAACCTTGAAACCCGCCAGATATAGGAACAACATGTTAGCTGGGAGGGGTCCAAAGTATTTGAGGAAGGTTCAATACGTCTACGTAATAACAAACCTGTATTTTACTGTACCCGAAAAGATAAGTAATTCTTAATTACTGTCACCTATATTTTTAGAAAAAATGATAGAACGATTATTTCTATAAGAAAAGAAAGAGTACATGATGAGGCGTAAAATAAAATATTTAGTTTACATCAATCATTTCTCTGTTAAACAAGTATAGTTCGTTAAGAAAGTCTACAAATGCTAATCAAGTTTCGAAATTTTGGAGAGGTCCGGACCCGGTGGACCCCTCTCGTAGCTACGCCTCGGAGCATTGCAAACTAGTCCCAAATTCAATGTGGCGTTCCCCACCATACAGTTCTATCAAGAGTATAAAATATACTTATTTTATAAAAGAAATATGTATATACTAAAATACTATCCACAGAGGGGGGGGGGGTTCTGCATATTGACTTATTAATATTTGGTTCACAAATTACTGTAGAAGAAATTTTCATTATCTATATAAGCTAAGAATTAACTTGTAAACGGATCTACTTTCATTTGATTTCTGCTCTACTATATCTTTTCTTTTTTATTTAGAAATCTTATTTAGCGCGAAAAACCTTCTCGTTCACTGGAAACCGTGCTGTGTTGCAGAAGCACTGCAACGACCAGACCCTTTAACTTCTGAGATAGGGGAAAGGAGACATAACATTTGCTCCAATTCCCGCGCTGACGGAATCTGGTCGTTGCATGCTCGCTGCAACACAATATAAATTAGAGACTCTGTGGCGGATTATTTTTCGCTTTTTTAAAACGGATTAACGAAACGGATAGTTAGAGAATTAAAAAATATATGTTATTTAAAGTATACATGGGAGTATTAGAAAGCATTTTTCTGTTCTTTACTACTATTGCTAATAATATTTTTTTAAATACTTTGGTCGTTGCGCAACGCTGCAACACTAACATTAGCCGCCACTGCCACTATAATTTCCAGAGAATTTCTCCCGAATTTATGGTTAAAGACAGAAATGTGTTGTTTGGTTCAGTGGTAGACCTTTCACCTCTGGTACGTGGTGTCCCTCGCGCCAAGTGAACCTTGTGGTGGACAAACACCGTGTGCGTGGGATTTCTAAGGTTCTCCCACTTTCTCCATTCCAGTATTTCATTCATTTCTCATCATCAACGTCTGCTTTCGCCCTCACAGTATAATCGTGGCACGTAAAACTCAAGGATTTAATTTCCTTTTCATTTAAAAATGTGTGCCATCATTGAAAAATATACTTTGTTCTAAGGACAATGACGTAAAATCATCCAAGTTTTTTATGTTAGATCAGAAGTTCAGAAACAAATCTTTTTATTTCTCAATATGACGGAATATGAATTGAACTCATTTCTCATTTTCATATCTTCATTCCTTCTTATCATATTTCAATAAAATTTGAGAGAAATATATCCTATTGCATGCATTATTTTTGACGCAATACACACACACACACACACACACACACATATATATATATATATATATATATATATATATATATATATATATATATATATATATATATATATGGCAATCTGGTATATGGCCTCTATAGGATTGCGCAGAAGAGGCACTGTTTTAGAAACATTTTGTAAAAATTTCCCCACCAACACATCCATGAGATATCATTTCAGAAAGTCTGCACCGTAGTAAAGAAAATGGCGTAAAAACCATGAAACTATGATAACTAAAGTGCGAGCAGGAGCTTCTAAAGTGATTATTGTATTACTCAAAATATCCTAATTAAATTCGAACAAACCTTTTCTGGATTCATATCAACTAATTATATGTAAGTGAAAGTGGACAAAAATATAACTTAGAATGTGTAATATATGCCCGGGTACACTTCTTGCAAGTGCCGAACTCTGAAGTCCAGAAGGAAATATTTACAAGAAATAAGGTTCTAGTGCACCCTCCCTGATAATTTGATTCCACCCCTTCCCTCTTGGATAATTGGTTCTATTCTCGGTGTGGAAACATAATTTTCGGTGCTTTCTCAGCAATTTGCGACCAAAACTAAAAAATAGTGAAATATTATGTAGAAGTAAAAAATAACAACGCTGGTGCTTTGTTCCTCTACCATCTATCTCAAAGCCAACTTGCTAACCATAATTCTTCTGACTTGTAAGCAGGGCCGGATTGGCAGGGAGCTTACGGAGGCTGTAGACCTGGACCTCCAGCTGGGCGGTGGCCTCCATTGTGATCAAAATCTCATCTGACTGTCTAAAAAGAACCGTACAAAATACAATCATCATAGGATAAAACGTGACCAACAATATTAAACAAATTTCTTCGTTTGTTACATCCAGCGTAGCGTCTTAGTGAATTAGCATACATAAGATTTAAAAAAGATCAAATATAGTGCATGAAAATCGTGATTCATATTTTCTCGTTGAATAGAAGTATTCTGCAGTCTCATATAATTATAGAATATCCAGTCCTAATTCGGCGGAAAAATTAAGTCACTCAGGGTAACTGAGTGTGTTTTTCATGCATTTGGAAAGTTCCATTAGGTATATCATCTAATTCATGACATAATTGATATCGTACAGTTGCATGTATTCCCTTAATTTGTTATTGTATTTCGCAGAAATAAATGTATTAGGTGAAGTCAGCAGGGCCCACATATTTGTTTCTAGTTGCGGGCCTCCAGATGTGTTAATCCGGCCCTGTTTGTAAGTTAACAATAACGAAAGCTAAGAGTATGAAAAGAAAGATACTGAAAATTAAATATTTAGAGAAATCCACCAGTCACCAGTTAGATGCCTTGCTATAAAATACGTTTTTTGAAACGCCCTTCTTCCACTCACATTTTGTGTGTTCCGACCCTTCTACTAACGCACTTGTACTATATATACAAGAAGAAGTGGCTTTCTTTTTGAATATATGTGTGAACATTTGCTTGTAGCAATACGGCGCTTTTCCACTACAGCGATTGTTAAGATGCGGTTAGCAGTGGTTTCAGAGCATTGTCAATGATTCTCTACTGCCATTTTCTTGTCCCTCGAACATTTTCGAAGGCAGGTGAAACGAAGACTGGTTACATAGAAAGAAAGAAATGAAGACTCTCGATATCGTTAAACGAGGAGGGAGAATTTTAAGATAAGAACACCATAATATATGAGAAGATATAAGAGAAGGGAAAAAAGCCCACGAGGGTAGGTTGATATATTTTTCAACCACAAACAGATGTAAAAAAAAAGTTCTAACAAAACGTGCGCTGTTTAATATATCCCTTTCGAAAGCAGAATTGCTAACTTCATCAGGCTTTAGTGATCGAAGGGTTTCTCAGCCCCTGACTACCTCCTAGCTGCAGGACTGGAGTGCACAATTAACTTTTAAAATAGTTTATAAAATTCCTCCTTCGTGCTACATCCAGTTTGTACTGAACAACAGTAGCGTAGGTAATAATCCTTGATGAAAAAAAATGTAATTTTATTATATTAAGAAATACGAAAATCTGGAAACTGCATAAACCTGGGACCTTGAAACCTTGCATTTCTTGCTGAAATTCTGTGTAAGATATTAGTGAGCTGTATTTCCATACATTGGTTTTCTAAGGGTTTTATTTTCCATTTGATTGCGCTTTACGTTCCACTAATTACTTTTTACCATCTCATTTCATTTATAACATGTTCCAAGAACATGATCAGGACAATGGAACTACTACTTTTCATTCTCTATATGACACACTGTATAAACTAGTAACATTGTTTGCGAAGTTGGCAATATTAAAAGTATTACCTACAGCTTCTTATTTCTTCCATGATTATAGCTTGCTCTCTTAGTAGTAGAAAATGGATCGATCTGGCTCACAATAGAACAACTCAGGAGCCCCTGGGAAATTGAGCATCGTGAACCGTCAACCCACGGTCTTTTACGACCTCCATTTCAGGGGTTAATTTGTTGCCTTTTATGAGCACTTTTTAGGGGGTGTACTCGTTCTCTTTTATGAGCACATTTTTAGGGGTGAACTCGTTTCCTTTTATGAGCAGTTTTTCAACCCCTATTTGAACAAAGCAGATAACACATAAGATTACGAACACATAGAAGAGCAGATAACACATAAGACTCTTATGATCACTTTTTCAACCCCTATTGGAACATAGCAGAAATAGCAGAGACTACGTAACATTTCAGGGGTGTACTCGCTTCCTTTTATGAGCATATTTTTCAACCCCTATTTCAACATAGCAGATAGCACATAAGATTACGAACACATAGAAGAGCAGATAACACATAGCAGAGACTACGTAACATAGCAAGGGTGAACTCGTTCCCTTTTATGAGCATATTTTTCAACCCCTATTTGAACATTTTACCATAGCAGAGAATACATGGAGACTACGAACAGACAGCAGGGATGTATTCATTCCCTTTTATGATCATTTTAGGGGTGTATTCGTTCTCTTTTACGACCACTTTTTCCAACCCGAATTGAACATAGCAAATGATACACAGACACTACGAACAAATATTTTAACAGCACTCATATGTAATAAGGGGATGTACTCCTTCCCTTTTATCAACCCCTATGTAACATACCATTCGTCAATTACTGCATGTCCCAAAAGCACTGACCATCGAGGTCAAAGGTCAAAATACTTAAAACCTAATAACTCGAAAATGGATGCAAATATTGAGGTGGTGTTTCCAAATCTAGTAATAGCTCATCAACTACTACAAGTTCCAAAATAATGATCATCGAGGTCAAAGGTCAAAATAATTAAAACCTAATAACTCGAAAATGGATCCGCATATTGAGGTGCTGTTTCCAAATCTAGTAATAGGTCATCAACTAGTACATGTTCAAAAAAGTACTGACTATCGAGGTCAAAGGTTAAATATTTAAGCCTTAATAATTTGTAAACAGCGTGTCAGGTACATTTGTGTGACCTATTCAGTTTTGTACCAAGCAGAAAAAGTGAAGAATGAATAAATTTGAGTGGCTTATTTGCTATTGTACTAACGAGGAATGCCATTTTGTACTACTCAAATAAACGAAGGAATAAATTTGTACTAACCTAAGAAAAGCGAAAAAGGCCCATTTTAATTAAACGAATCAATAAATTATACTAACCAGAAAAAAAAGCGAACAAGGACCATTTTGTACTACTCCAATAAACGAAGAAGTATTCAGTTTTGTACCAACTAGAAAAAAAGACCGAAGGAGGACAATGTTAAATATTTAAATAAACATAGGAATAAACTTGTACACCGAGGAAAAGCAAAGAAATAGCATTTTAATGCCATTCAAATGAACGAAGAAATTTAGTTTTGTACCAACCAGAAAAAAGAAGTGAAGAATGAATAAAATTTCGGAGGTCTATTCTCTTTTGTACCAACTGAAAAAGTAAAGAACAGCCACTTCAACTATCTTAGAATTTTATATCATTATGTACTGTTTAAACAAACGCAAAAATGACAATTTTAACTAGCTGAGAATAAATAATACTCATTCCTTTTATGATCACTTTTTCAATATTTGAGAATTTATGTACCAAAGAACAAATTTGAATGTTCTATTTTTGTATCAATCAGAAAAAACCGAAGAAGGATCATTTTAACATGTTCATAATTTCGATATTCTACTTTTTATACCAACGATAAAAAATGAACTAGCTGAATATACGAAAGAATAAATTTAAGTGACCTATTCAATTTTGTAGCAATGAGAAATGCCATTTTAACTGGCTCAGAATTTTACTACTCAAATAAACAATGGAGTATTTAGTTTTATACCACCGAGAAAGAACAAAGAAATTGTACCATTTTAGAGTATTCAAATAAACAAAGCACTTATAATTTGTGTCAACTCTGAAAAGGTCCATTCTGTATTATTTCAACAAACCAAAGGAAAAAGCAAAAAAGGGCCATTTTAAAATAGTCTAATAAACGAAGGCATAAATATTAGTGAGCTATTTAGTTTTGTACCAACCAAGAAAAAAACGTAGAAGGTTCATTTTAACTAACTGAGAATTTCCGTACCTTTTTGTACTATTTAAACAAACGATGGGATAAATTTGAGTGGCCTGTTTTTGTACTAACCAGAAAAATCGAAGAAGGTTCAATTTAGCTAACTCAGAATTTATGTACCTTTGTACTAGCCCAATTAACGAAAGAACAAATTTGGGTGTTCTACTTTTTTATACCAAACAAAGAACAACAATTTTAACTAGTTGAGTATTTTATACCATTTTGTACTACTCAAATAAACGAAAGAATAAATTTGTACTGACCAGAAAAGGCGAAGAAGGATCATTTTATACCTCAAGGGAATACATTTGGGTAGTCTATTCAATTTTGTACCCATCAGAAGAAAAGAAAAGAATTACCATTTTAACTAGCTCAGCATTTTATACCCTTTTATGGCATTTAAAGAAATGAATAAATAAATACGGGTGACCTATTTCCATTTGTACCAACTTGAAAACAAAAAGCGAAGAAGGATTTTTAACTGGCTTAGAATTTTATACCATTTCGTAATATTTGTACCAAAACAGAAAAAAGCTACACAAGTAAACAAAGGAATCAATTTGTACTAACCAGAAAAATCGGAGCTCAGCTTGATATACCATTTGAGTGACCTATTGAATTTTGTACCAGCGAGAAATCTCATTTTCAGCCCGTTTTACTATTTAAACAAACGAAGGACTAAATTTTGACATGGACTAAATTTTGACTAAACATGGACTCAGAATTATATATAATTTTGTAATACTCAAATTTGGATGGACTATTTAGTTTTGTACCAAGCAGAAAAAGGAATAAATTTGTACTGATCAGAAAATCGAAGACATTTTAAAAAATAATAAATTTATTGGGTATCCTATTTCCTTTTATACCAACGAGAACCATTTTTAACTGGCTTAGAATTTTATACCTTTTTGTAAAATTTGTACCAAACCGAAAAAAGGAAGGAAATACCATTTTAACTACCTCAGCATGTTACATTTTTTGTGCTACACATTTGAGTGGTCTACCAAATATCTTGACCATGTTGTACTTTTTATACAAACAAAGGAAAAAATTTGTACTAACCAGACTCAAAATTTTATATCATTTTGTGAAGGAATAAATTTGTGTGACTTATTCACTTTTGTAGCAAGCAGAAAAATGAAGGAACTAACATTTTGTACTAACTCAAACAAGCGAAAGAATAAATTTGAGTGGCTTAAGTAAAGAAGGTCAATGGTAACTAGCCTTTTTGTGTTATTAAAATAAACAAAGGGTTAAATTTGAGTGATCTATTGAAAAATGAATAAATTTTGTTTGCAATTAAAAAAGCGGAGAAGGTCTATTTTTAAATAGTTCAGTATTTATGTACTTTCTGTACCAACCAGAGAAAAACAAAGAAAGACCATATTCTGCTACTCAAACAAACGAAGGAATAAATTTTGTGACCTATTCACTTTTATAGCAAGCAGAAAAAGCCCCTTTTAGTTTTATACTAACCACGAAGGTTCATTATAACAAGCTCGGTTTGAGTGGTCTATTTCATTTTTGTAATAATCAGAAGAAAAACTCAGAATTTTATACCTTTGTGGTGCTACATTTTGTATATATTTCTGTCATCCAGAGAACAATATTGTACAAAATGTTAGTTCTTTTGCTAAAAAAGTTAGTGCTACAAAAGTAAATAAGTCAGACAAAATTATTCCTTCACAAAATGATATAAAATTTTGAGTCTGGTCAGAACAAATTTATTCTTTCGTTTATTTGAGTAGTAAAAATTGTATAAAATTTTGAGTCTGGTCAGTACAAATTTATTCTTTCGTTTATTTGAGTAGTACAAAATGGTATAAAATACTCAACTAGTTAAAATTTTTGTCCTTTGTTTGGTATAAAAAAGTAGAACACCCAAATTTGTTCTTTCGTTAATTGGGCTAGTACAAAGGTACATAAATTCTGAGTTAGCTAAATTGAACCTTCTTCGA
The DNA here is from genome assembly GCF_964235325.1 of Thermobia domestica. Classification (NCBI taxonomy): domain Eukaryota; kingdom Metazoa; phylum Arthropoda; class Insecta; order Zygentoma; family Lepismatidae; genus Thermobia; species Thermobia domestica. The sequence continues at coordinate 20,944,475 of NC_137468.1, read as the reverse complement.
TTTTTCTGGTTAGTACAAACACAGGCCACTCAAATTTATCCCATCGTTTGTTTAAATAGTACAAAAAGGTACGGAAATTCTCAGTTAGTTAAAATGAACCTTCTACGTTTTTTTCTTGGTTGGTACAAAACTAAATAGCTCACTCATATTTATGCCTTCGTTTATTAGACTATTTTAAAATGGCCCTTTTTTGCTTTTTCTTTTTTTGTTTGTTGAAATAATACAGAATGGACCTTTTCAGAGTTGACACAAATTATAAGTGCTTTGTTTATTTGAATACTCTAAAATGGTACAATTTCTTTGTTCTTTCTCGGTGGTATAAAACTAAATACTCCATTGTTTATTTGAGTAGTAAAATTCTGAGCCAGTTAAAATGGCATTTCTCATTGGTACAAAATTGAATAGGTCACTTAAATTTATTCTTTCGTATATTCAGCTAGTTCATTTTTCTCGTTGGTATAAAAAGTAGAATATCGAAATTATGAACATGTTCGGTTCTTTCTTCGGTTCTTTCTTCGAATGATCCTTCTTCGGTTTTTTCTGATTGATAAAAAAATAGAACATTCAAATTTGTTCTTTTGTTACATAAATTCTCAAAAATTGAAAAAGTGATCATAAAAGGAATGAGTATTATTTATTCTCAGCTAGTTAAAATTGTCATTTTTGCGTTTGTTTAAACAGTACATAATGATATAAAATTCTAAGATAGTTGAAGTGGCTGTTCTTCACTTTTTCAGTTGGTACAAAAGAGAATAAAGCTCCGAAATTTTATTCATTCTTCACTTCTCTTTTCTGGTTGGTACAAAACTAAATTTCTTCGTTCATTTGAATGGTATTAAAATGCTATTTCTTTGCTTTTCCTCGGTGTACAAATTTATTCCTATGTTTATTTAAATATTTAACATTGTCCTCCTTCGGTCTTTTTTTCTAGTTGGTACAAAACTGAATACTTCTTCGTTTATTGGAGTAGTACAAAATGGTCCTTGTTCGCTTTTTGTGGTTAGTAAAATTTTTTTGATTCGTTTAATTAAAATGGGCCTTTTTCGCTTTTCTTAGGTTAGTACAAATTTATTCCTTCGTTTATTTGAGTAGTACAAAATGGCATTCCTCGTTAGTACAATAGCAAATAAGCCACTCAAATTTATTCATTCTTCACTTTTTCTCCTTGGTACAAAACTGAATAGCTCACACAAATGTATCGGACACGCTGTTTACAAGTTATTAAGGCTTAAATATTTAACCTTTGACCTCGATAGTCAGTACTTTTTTAACATGTACTAGTTGATGACCTATTACTTGATTTGGAAACAGCACCTCAATATGCGGATCCATTTTCGAGTTATTAGGTTTTAAGTATTTTGACCTTTGACCTCGATGATCATTATTTAGGAACTTGTATTAGTTGATAACCAATTATTAAATATGGAAACACTACCTCAATATGTGGATCCATTTTCGAGTTATTAGGTTTTAAGTATTTTGACCTTTGACCTCGATGATCATTATTTTGGAACTTTTAGTAGTTGTTGACCAATTGTTAAATGTGGAAACACCACCTCAATATGTGCATCAATTTTCGAGTTATTACGTTTTAAGTATTTTGACCTCTGACCTCGATGGTCATTATTTTCGAACTTGCAGTGGTTGATGACCAATTACTAAATGTGGCTCCGTTTCGAGTTTTTAAGTATTTTGACTTTTGACCTCGATGGTCAGTGCTTTTGAGACATGCAGTAATTGACGAATGCTATGTTACATAGGGGTTGATAAAAGGGAAGAAGTACACCCCCTTATTACATATGAGTGCTGTTAAAATATTTGTTCGTAGTGTCTGTGTATCATCTGCTATGTTCAATTAGGGTTGGAGAAAGTGGTCATAAAAGAGAACGAATACACCCCTAAAAATGATCATAAAAGGGAATGAATACATCCCTGCTATGTGTTCGTAGTCCCCATGTGTTCTCTGCTATGGTAAAATGTTCAAATAGGGGTTGAAAATGTGTGTTATCTGCTCTTCTATGTATTCGTATTCTTATGTAATTTCTGTTATGTTAAAATAGGGGTTGAAAAATAAGCCATACTCTTGTATTAGCTCTGCTATGTTACATAGTCTTTTGTACACCCTCTTTGCTATGTTACATAGGTATTCATTGTCTGCTAAAATAGGGGTTGAAAAAGGGAATGAATTTTATGTAATTTCTGCTATTTTAAAATAGGGGTTGGAAAAGTGCTCATAAAAGAGAATGAATACACCCCTAAACGAATACATCTCTGCTATGTTAAAATAAGGGTTGGAAAATATGCTCATAAAAGGGAACGAGTTTTATGTGTTATCTGCTCTTTATGTGTTCGTAATCTTATGTGTTATCTGCTATGTTCAAATAGGGGTTGAAAAATATGCTTATAAAAGGAAACGAGCACACCCCTGATATGTTACGTAGTCTCTGCTATGTGTTATTTGCTCTTCTATGTGTTCGTAATCTTGTGTGTTATCTGCTATGTTCAAATAGGGGTTGAAAAATATGCTCATAAAAGGAAACGAGTACACCCCTGATATGTTACGTAGTCTCTGCTATTTCTGCTATGTTCCAATAGGGGTTGAAAAAGTGATCGTAAAAGGGAACGAGTCTTATGTGTTATCTGCTCTTCTATGTGTTCGTAATCTTATGTGTTATCTGCTATGTTCGAATAGGGGTTGAAAAAGTGCTCATAAAAGGAAACGAGTTTACCTCTAAAAATGTGCTCATAAAAAAGAACGAGTAAACCCCCTAAAAATTGCTCATAAAAGGGAACAAATTCACCCCTAAAATTGAGGCCGTAAAAGACCGTGGGTTGACGGTTCACGATGCTCAATTTCCCAGGGGCTCCTGAGTTGTTCTCTTATGAGCCAGATCGATCCATTTTCTACTACTTCTCTCTCCTCAACGGTGTCGTCGGAAGTACATTTCTAACTTGTCAGCCTAAAATTTGTATGCAAAAATATCCTTTAAATTTCATATATGTTTGAATTCTGATTTAATAACAGTTTCTTTCTGTAGTAGTTTAAAGAATTCTTTCATTATGAAAACATACATTATATGTATTTTAATTAATGAGAATAAAATCTGGAAACAAATTTTATTGCAGATATAACTACAAAACTTTAGTAGTCTTCAAAGTATGCTCCTTGACCGTCACACACTTCTGCAGGCGAGATTTTCATGCTTCTTACTCTCCCTGAAAGTCAGCAACTGGAACAGCCTTCAGAGCACGCGTGCAAGCCACTTTGACAGCATCCAGTGTTCCGTCATGGTGTAATTTGAGGGCTTTTCTTTACTCGGGAAAACAAGATAAAGTCTGAAGGGGCAAGGTCGGGGCTGTTGGGAGGCTGACGGATCGTTGTTATGCCAGTTTTCATCAGGTACCTGTAACCACGAAGCAGGGGTGACATGACGCATTGTAATGATGCAGCATCCGATCGGCATCAATTTGTAGTCACATTTGGTTGTTCCGTCTCTCCAATCCTAGCGTATCAGCGATGGAACAAACACTTAAACGCCGGTACGAGTTCAGCAAATCTCGCACACGATGTTCGTTGTCTTCGGTTCTTGAGGTCGAAGGACGACCTGCGAGGGGTTCGTGCTCCACGCTCTTCCGGCCTTCTCTGAGCATTTTATGCCATCTAAAAGCTTGAACTTGTGATAACTTTCACTGATGTATGCTTGCTGAATCATTTCCAGCGTTGGTGCACCAGATTTTCCAAGGCGACACACAAACTTTGATTCGTCAGTGCTGTAGTACTAAAATTTTCAGAGGGTATACGCTCTTTTGTAATCATCTATGATTGTCATAAAACACATAAAAGGAATTTTTAATTAACAATATAAAACGCATGTATTAATTGATTCAAGGAAAATATAAAGAATACATTACTCTTTTATAGTCCGAAAGCATTCCATGTTATTTCCTTGATAACACTCCTTACTTAAATCACACCAAAATGACTGTAGGTATGGAGAAGGAACCAACTCACTCCAAAAAGGAACAGAAAAATTCGCACCGGATTTTTTTCATGACTCATATATTTGAACACTTGTTAAGAATATGAGAAAATAGCTGATATAGTAACTTTATCATTGCAGTCATGGCCTAATTAAATAAATAAACGAAACAAAAGTAGAAAGTACTAAACGCTTTGAAGGAGAAGGTACACTCTAATAACTAAGATTAAGCGGTATACGGCGTGTATTGCCGCGTATCCTCGACTACATCCCTGCTTAACGCTGTTCAATGTTTCGCTGCAGTTTGCTCTTGCACACACTTCTTTGCAGACGTCCACGCCACGCGTGATCTGCCTCAACGAAAGCCAGCAGGCAACTGCCGCGCCGCTTAGAGCGCTTTCAAGATCAAAACCCCCGCTTCCGACTCCAACCGGTTCCATCACGCTCTAACGTATAGTCTTGTCAGGACAAAAATATTTTCACTACTTAAAATACAGACCCTGTATGCGTGTATTGATTTGTGTTTAGTGTGGGTAGCAATTTCGAAACAAGATATTTCTCATTTATCAGGGAAAACATCGTTCCTCATGAAAGAAGTTTCGTTTATATAAGATTCTAAGAAACATATTTCTATTGCTCATTAAATGGAGAACTGTCGACTTACCCGGTATTTACTAAGTAACATTTAACGGAACCCATTATAACTCAACGAAGCGCGTCATTTGGGAATCAAATATAGTTTTTCTTCAAAGTTGTCTTCAACGTTTATTTTAAAGTTCAAGAAGCAATATATTACTTGATAAATAGCACATGCTACTATGGAGACTTACTCATTGGTACGAGACGCTTATTGTGAGATTTGCTGTAAGTTTGATCCTAGGTTCTTATCTATGGGCTCTTCTGGTACCTCGAGCGTTTTTTCGTGATTTACAGCTGGATTTATCTTGGACTTTGGTCTTCTATCCGACATAGCCTTTGGTAGTTTATTGCATATCTTCTGCTAGAACACTTGCCTACTTCTATCACTATCTTAAAAAGGAAAATATAATTACTGTATTATATAAGAGAAAATATGTTAAAATCAGTTTATTTGATTGTGCATTTCTTGACAATGTTTAAGATGTAACTCCGCTATTTTACAATTCTAAATAATGATAAATTCATGTAAATGCAGCTGACAACACAATTATCTAAAAACGCATCTTAGCTCGTGACTCCTCCTAATTTGTATGTATTTTATATTCATGCAATAAATTGTGTATTTCATTTATAAACATACATTGCATTTTCTAAACTATTTATGCATGATATGTATAAACATTCGTTACGTGATAGGAATGCTTAAGTAATATTTTCATGATCTATCTAAGAATATCATAGAATAAAATAGTACTTTTATTGTAATCTATTTGATTAGGGATTAAAATAAATGCATCCTTTAATTTTATATAGAATACTTTATTAAAATAAATTAACACACAGTTGTTTACATATATATGGAGTACACTTTAAAAACAAAGCATTCACTTGGAACAAGAGACTAGATGAATAAAATAATATTACATATATTCATTATGTTACCAAATGGAGGTAGACAGAAATGACTAGATATTGGGATTTCAAAGAGAAATTATTTAAGTTTAAAACACCTGGAATATTTTTAATTTATGAATAATAAGATATGCATCTTCGTTTCCTGGAATATGAGCAATATTCATCTCCATTTTTGCGCAAATTAAAATATTTTTGAATTAAATCAAAATATACGTAATGTTGACAGGGAATTTAATAGCAATTGAATATTTCATGTTGGGCTTATTTGCAGCTCTTCGCTTAACTCCACATCACCTTTTTAAAACTTGTAAAGAACTTAAAAGACAATGAAAAATATTAAAAATATGTAAAGTGAGTGAGGCAATATATACAAAATGCTATTAAATAATATAATAACCATTGCCAAATATTTTCTTATAGACAACCTGTATTTGAGTGCACGGTTTATGATGTTAGTCACGAAAATTTATGCAAACACAGAGGGTCAAGGAAACAAATCTTTGTTCACATAATATCGTTATGTAGCTCTCTATCTGATTCACTTTCCACTTTCTTTTAATATTCTTCACAGTCATTAACTTATTCACTAAAATTGAAAACAAAAGTGGGGGATGAGCCTTAAGAATATTCTGAAAAGTTTTTGACAATAATATAAAACACGGTAATAAAATGGAATACTTTTACTTTGTTGTGGAAATCTAATTTACACGTAATATTCTGAATACAAAACAGAATAGAAGGTTGGGACCAAACGAAATATATATAGAAAGTAATCACTAGAAACTAGAGTACTACTTATTGTAGTGCACTTGATATATATATATGAGGAGAAGTCAAAAAGTTTCCGAAATATCCTTGAAACTATTTAGTACCATAATATAATTACACATTCATTTAATCGCCTTCAAAATAGGCTTCATGAGAACACATACACTTGTCCCACCGCTTCGGTTATTGCTGGAAAAAACACTGAACCAAGGCGACGGCTGAACTTAGGAACATACCAAAACAGGACTTTCAGATTTATATCCAGTAATGGCAGAAGCGGTGGGACATGTGTGTGTGTTCTCAAGAATTCTATTTTGAAGGCAGTTAAATGAATGTGTACCTATATTGTCGTAACAGGTAGTTAACGAAATTGCGTGAACTTTATAGTGCCCCTCGTATAATGTACATATAATTATATATTCGTATATATATCACGTATACGTGAATGATATATGTTGTATATCTTTTACGTATATTCATTTCATGGTGTTTAAAGAAATTAAATTATTTTATTAATCTAATGTCTCACGATTAAACGAAAGAAGACGGATAATTAATGAAAATGAATAATTATAAATAAATTGGCAGACTATTAATGTGGAACGAAACTGGATGATCTCCAAAAATCCCACGAACATAACTTTGTCCACCATGAACTTACATGACCTCCGATTAAACCAGAAGTCTCTACCACCAATTTGCTTATGATAAAAATGGTATAAATTCTCATGTAAAGGTCATACATCAATCTTAGTTTCTTTGGAAATTGTCTTCGCATTGAAAGTACTATTTGAACAGTGATATAACCAAATAAATACATTTTCACGTCAAATGCAATTTTGAAATCTCATATCTTTTCTATGATATTCCACAGAATAATTCTTAAACATATTATCACTAGTTTTTAATTATGAAATAGTTTTCACACTGTTTGCACAAGTACTCTTACTTTGTCTCCACTTGCAAACGTACAAACTCCTAGATATAGAGGTAGGCATATACATTATTTGCATCTAAACATACACTTTCATACAGTAACTGAAACACATAAATTTCAGAAACAAAGTATTGATTTATAACACTTTGTACACCTCAAGAAACTCTTATATTAGTCAGAGATGTCGCTTAGGTCATAATGAGGCAAAAGTGATAAATTTCCTATAATGGAAAGATGTTCTCACATTGTAAGGTCACTTTTATTGCCTTATTATGATCTTTTAATTGTAAGTTTTATTTTTTATATTTTTTCAGAAACAAACTGAAGCTGAAAAACTGCTTAACATAGACGCATCCGATTCGCATTTGGGTGTACTTGCATTTGCATGGATACTTGTGCGTGTGTGTGTGTGTGTGTGTGTGGGCTTAAAAATGTGTTGAAATACGTTAACAAAGTCGAAACTGACTGCTAATCATGCATATATCCGGAGTTGAGTTGACTTGATTTTGAGTTTAACATCCCTTTCAACAACGAGGCTATAAGAGAGGAGATCTACTGATTAACGTGGAATTCGAACCACATGGGCTCCCGCCGGGAATCGAACCCGGGTCTCCCATGCCAACTGCATGGCTAACCGGTTAGCCACGAAGCGGTTCTGCATACATGTGGAGTAACCGATCTTATGTAGACTGTGGACCACGTATAAAACATGTTTGCATCAAAAATTTATTTTTTCAGTTCTTCTTCATACTTGTACGGAGTTAGCAACTTTAAATAATTCTTTAGATTTCATAGATCATAATTTTGTCACTACTTGATGTACAAATGCTCTTTATAATTAAGCTGGTGTTTTTGTCCAATATGCATGTTTTTGTATGATGAAAACGTTGAGCTTTGACATGTTTACCAATTTCTAATCTTCTTATTCTACTTGCTTCCTTACATTGTACCACCTTTCATGACATATGCCTACTTCATAACACAACTATTTAACAGTCTAATTTCGTCTTTAACTGCTCAAGTCATTGCTATTACTTCAGCCTCCAGTGTCTTCTTTACTTCAGGTAATCTCCACCTATCTGCTTGAAACAACAAAAAACTTCACACAAAGTACTTAATGAGCGTTTCCTTTAATCTTTTATTTTACAAAATGCAAACTATAATTTTCTTCTAACCAAAACGTCACAACTGGTTATGACATATAATTAAATAATTTAATTATATATAGATATTGTAGCTAATAATTTACCTTTTTGCTTTTTGTTTGTGTGTAGCTTGGAGCAATACAGCTTTATTGTTCCTGATAATATTCCATATTCAATATGTTATTTGGGAACAAATAGCTAAAGCCTGATTTTGATAAACAAATGTACAAAAACGCATATTGGACAAAAACACCAGCTTAATTATAAAGAGCATTTGTACATCAACTTCTTTTGTACGAAATAAATGATCGATAATGTATTTGTCCATATTTGCTGGGCTAACAAAAATGGCACCAAAACTTCACCTTGTATAGTTTCTAAACCTTGATGCTGACTTTTCCTTTTCGGAATGCAGTAACATTACGTTCCAATGTTAATTATTGCACCAACACACTTTCCTTAAACTTTCACCCTTACTAATGCCAGGGTAGGAAACACTAAATCTGGAATCACATACTATGATATACAGAACTTTCTCTATTTGTGCAGGTTCAACACTTTGGACATAGACATAGATATTCTTGTCAGAAAAATAAATGGTCTGTTTTTTGAATGGTGTTTGCAGGATATGCAATGTTACATAAAACAAGGCATCCTAATAAAAATGACTAGAAACTATTGTAATGTCCCCATTGTCATGTTATTTCGCTTCGTTGCCATATTGTCCATGTGGTCAATAGAATACAGAAAAGAAGTAGCCACATGTTCGAGTGCTTTTGCTGACTGTTTGAATGAGTATTGATCAAAATTGCGTTCGAAGCATCTGTAGGGACTTCTTCATTGCAATATTGTTCATCGCAGCAGGAGGTGCAAATCTGGAAATAAAAATACATGTGTCTTTAGCTATACAAATACATATCTTTGTAAATTATATGCAATATTTATACATTTTCAAGACTAGTTCCCTAAATAATAAAATGGACGCAACGTTATACAATATTATTGATATCTTAAGAAAAAACGAAAAGAAATGAGATTTGGAAGATGGAGTTCATAGAATTAAGAGTGAAAATACAAATTTAGAGTAAAAATAGGAATTTTTGATATTTTGATATTTTGATTCACAAAATTGACGACAACTTACATTTACTAATACCAAATCTCAAATAAGTGAGTAAAACAATGCTAAAACCAATTGAAAAATTTGAAAGTACATAAAAATGTGAAGTATACAAATGTTAAAAGTTAAATATAAGTACTTTTTTAACAAAAAAATAATACCTAATGTTAAAAAACAAATCTGAGAAATCATTACAATTTTCAGAGATTCAGTGCTTTTTACTATTAATAACTAAAAGAAAAGTCAATATTAATTTATTAACATCACAAGCCGCTTTTTCAAAGGTACACTTTCAACACTAAACATGTGTAAGTGCTTCTTTTATGTGAAACGACTAAGTGAAATTTCGCTTTTAATGCAATAGGACAATTTACCTAGAATTAATAAGGAAATATTTCTCAGATCATGTACAAGGTTTTCTTATTACTACTTGTATTTTTCATGCTCAAATATCGTTTCCATTGTCAAACATTATTTTTCATACTCATATCTTATTTACTCGTTTACTATTTATTTAAAAAAAAAACTTCCAGACACAAGCTCCAAACTGTACTGGATTCATTAACAATCATCAACGTTAACAACAGCGAAAAAGGAATTAAATATGAATGCCTATATTTGAATGTAATATTCGCGTTGTGCAAACGAGGAAAAATCGGTGCAAAAAACTTGATGAGAATGAATGGTCAATCTCTAAACCTTTGATTGCGAATAAGCTAAAGTTCTAACCATTGGTCTGCACCTAAATTGTATAGAATTATTTACACAACATGCTTTTCTCCTAATATTATAGCAACGGAAGTAGGGTTTAAAAGTGGGAAGAATGTAGTTCATAAAGTACTAACTAAAGAAAACAAAAAGTAGGGAGAGCAAGTTTAGAGTTGGGATGTAGTCCAATTGCTAAAGCAAATAATGTACAAGGGTAATCTGACACGCTGGATCTCCAACATGACCTATAAAATAAACAGAATGACGCTAATACCGAATGGGGATAAACTCCATCACCATGCTATCACATGAAAAATACACGAACACATAGCTATAGATAATTACCAATTTGGAAGTGACATTTTTAAATGAGAAATACTGTAGGTAGCAACGAATAAGGTAAAATGATTAGGAATGTTATCTTGCTTATAACTAAAGGTAGTTGAACCTTACTATAACTGTGTTTAAGTTCAATTGCAGTCTATATAAGACGGCAATGCATAAGAAAAGTATGCAGCAGCAGATCCACATATACTGCTTGGTCGGCAAAGTCAGTAACAATCGATCAAAGGTAATCAACTGAAGACTTTTAATAACTTACACCATGACGTCAAGTTGTAAAATGTACCCCAAGTGTTGGACGTTTTATTTGTCGGTGGTAAGTTCTCTTAAAACTTCTTGGTCAGTTGCTCAATGTAGTTCATGGTCGGGTCGACGATTTGGGCCTCGATTTGGCGGACTCGTGGCAAGTGATCTACTTTTCTACCTTTCCATTTCCTACTTTCCTAAGGTTCTTACTGTCAGCTATATCAATATTGAATAACCATAAATGTTAATCGAACCCTCATAAAATTTGGTTCCCTTAGTCTATGGTTTAAGAAACCGCATTGCATCTTATTCTGAGAGGAACAATCCAGTCAGAGGTTATTATACACTACTCTAATATATTACTTATGCTACCCTCTAGTGTTTTCTTAGTTTGCCTAAATATTTTGTTCAAACTTTTTATCCCCAAATTTTTATCTCTTTGTGTAGTTCTCATGAAAATGGCGCGTTTAATTTTATTTGCCAAATGAGATTAGAATATGGGTGCACATTGTGAAGTTTCACATTATTCAGTTTTCTGTATTTACTCGCTTATTGGACCTTGAAACATGTTGTCTTTCTGTTCTTTTGGAAAACTCGGAAATACAACGCTAATCTCTGGTGTGAAGAGTCCCTAGTTTGATCCTAGCTGATAATGGAAACCACTGGGCTCTCTCTTAGTTGAAGTTCTCACATTTGTCCTTTTTTCTCCCTTAATTAATTCTTCTATCATCATTCACTTTAACCCTCTCTATCTCGCTTTTAGTTGGCAGAGCATAATCGAAGAAAGTAAAACTAAATATTTCATATCAAACGTTTTCGTCGAAAGTTTGTTTTTTAAATCCTCAGCATCTGTTTCTCTGTGGAAGTTAGTAAGCAACTTCCCATCAACTCAACTGAAGAAAATAGTCACTCAACTCTCTAGAATAATAGAACCAAAGAAATAAAGAAAGCACTCGGACGAAGTAGGAGAAATGTATCAAACAAGTAATATACAGTACATCTAACAAAATGAACATAACCAATGTTGAACATACTCCTGAAAAAAGAGAAAACGATCTTCGTTTTGTTGAAGATAAATGTGTACATAAGGTTTCCTTTTTCTCTAATTGACTTTCATAATTCAGTAGCCGAGTTGCACTTTATAAGATGAAATGCGTAATAGAAAAAATAATTGCAATAAATAGAATTTTGTGAGTTTCATAGTATTTTCCTCTCTTTCTTCTATAAAAGTGTAGAACTAACAGTGTGTTTTGCATTTTACACCGAGAATCTAAAAACTGAATGCTGACAATTTTGCTGTTTTCACTTCTACATTTCGAGGCTTCATATTCCAAAACTCGTATTCACTCTTCCTTATACTACACATTAACAGACCTGTACTCAAAAGGTAGAAAAATATAACAAAGTAAATACAACTATGATTAAAGATATAAAAGATACATAACATTTGGTTGGATATTTTTAATACTGTTGTGGAGAAGAACAGGAATATATTGTGAACCACAGAAGTATGAAAGTAGGGGCTGATGAGGTTTTACAGACATAACTTATAATAGGGAACATTTGCTTTATTCCGCATAAGAATATAACATTTATAGGGAATGTCTAATAGATGAAAAGATGCCTTTGTAATTTATGATTCTGAAAAATTTTCGTAATAGCTTTGAAGGGATAGGTGCTTTCAATTTCACAGCCTAATTTTATTTTCTTCCAAGAAAAGTATTACAATATATCAATAATAAATGATAGTATTGAATCTAAATTTTTGCCACTGATCTAGAGAACATTTCAGATTATTTTCAAGAAAATCTTATTTGCTGAGAACTTAATTGAATAGTTAATCACAGCCAGTATACAGGCACACTGCGCAAGTATGAGGAGCTGCATCTAAACAACTAAAATTTAAGTAGTACGTACGAACTTGCTAACTATTAAAATACTTTCTATTTGGACAAATATATTTTTTAAACGATAGACAAATTTTATCCATTTACTTTTTCTGAAGTTTGTTTTGTCATCGTACAATACTTTCTTTAGAAAGTTAATTAAGAAGCTCTCCTGACCTTTTAAGAGAAGAACTAGATTATGCGTTCTGGAGTCCATTCGGGCTACACAACTTTCAACCATCTTCAGAAACCTATTTTCTATCATAATTTCTCTCTTCTTTTGCAACTGTTTCAATGCGGTTCATTTTGTTAGTTGTCAATTTTTTCTCATGTAGTTTGAACAAAAAACGAAAAAGAAATGTAGAAAATAGTCTTTAGGGAGGATGTCACGATACCATTCATTTCTATAGGGTACACCTGAGTGTTTTAACTGCTAAGAAGTTCTTCTATATGGCTACTGTGTAATTTTTTGTAACGTCAAACTTGAGATTTAAAAGGAAAGATTGGTTTAAAATAATAGAATGAAAGATTTCAGGGTTTTCAGGTTGAAACCTAGTTCTGGTTACACAACCGCAATATGCTCCTCATAAATCGTCAAAGACTGCATGTATCAATTTCGGCTGTTAATCTTTAACCTAATAAGATTATTGTACTTGAATATTCGCCGTTAATGGGTTCTTGGATCGATTCCCGGTGGAGTAAAATGTTTTTATCATAATTAGCATTGGATATGAAGTAAGTATTGACATAAGGTGTATAAAGAATAAAAATAATTTTGACAAACGAAAGACCACATCTTCCCCACCCACTGCTCATTTGAACATACGAAATTTAACACATTAAAGCCTTTCATAGCATGTGATGCCGAAGAGTTTCCTATGTATGCAACAGGATCCCAATACCCTAGTGGTAGAACGACAGAAGAGAAAACTATATTTTATAGACATATTGCATATGCAAATGTTAACTTCATTTCACAGAATCTACTGTTCAATTTGACGGAAATAACAAGAGAGCAGGATGAAGCACATCAAATTAATGTTTCCACCTTCCTCAATGTAGATTCTAGCTCACGGGACTAAACCAGATGCTGCCAAGTCAGTTGACAGTATTGTCAAGGCCACCAAGAGTTTATCTTAAAACTTTAACAGTTGTTTATGAAGAATTATCAAATCCCATTATTTTGCGCCAAATTCTATGCAAGTGAATAACTGTAAAGGTTGAATAATGTTGAAGAATCATGAGATTGAAATTTAATAAAATTTATAGAACCTACGTATGACTCTATGATTTTGAAGTTGAGTACAAATAATGTTAAGAAGTTGACTGATGTTGCTAAGCAGCCATGCGGTAGAACCATACCATTGAGATATATCCTACATTCTTAGGTCTGTATTCTATTGCAATGCCTCTGATGTTATCGTGTTACCAACAAAAAATAAATTAGTTTGAAGCATCGTACCTTTCCATTTTTGGTTGATTTGCATCCAACAGTCTTCCATGTGCACTCCGATGCAAGAGCACACCGTTTGTTCACAAAAGTACTTTGACCTGATGTGTCCATCATGTGAATGGTATGGCAGAAGGCTGTGCCTGCAAATAATAATAATAATAATAATAATAATAATAATAATAATAATAATAATAATAATAATAATAATAATAATAATAATAATAATAATAGTTTTAATTTTAGAAATGAACAATTTTATTAATTTATAAAAGGAACTAAACAGAAATATCATGATTTTTTTTTTTTTTTTTTTGCACTGAAAATGGCGATGAATAATGCCAGAAAATTTTGAAAAGGATGAACAGAAAAGTAACTTTCTTAGCAAATACAGCAATGTTCATTCATGTGAAATTCATTTCTAATTGTCTAGAGTGATCTGAGTATTCAAACCAACTTTATTTGCTTGAATACTACTCAGATCCCATACATTTTAAGAAGACAAAATATTTCCTGAAATTACGGTAGATACGCAAGCTTATGGAAATTAGGTATCTGACCACGGCATGTTTACCAATTTGCTGTCTGCACTTCAAAGTTTATTCTGTTCGCAAATACTCCAAAAAGAATGCCATAATGCGTTGACAATGTTAATGGAGCTTTACCAAATTTATCTAATAGCATATCAAAGTTCACATGGTATGAAACTAATGAGCTCTTTGGGTGCTGTAGGGGACACACTTTTTCAAATTCTCTCATTACTGGTCTTCCATATTTACAAAGCCGTTGGGCAACAAAATTCTCCGGCGAAATGTTTTCAATGCACTAAGATACACAAACATACGTATGTGCGTGGAGAGACGGTGAAAGAGTGAAAGAGAAGCAGTGGAGCAGAGAAAGAATCCATCGATAATTAACTACCTACAGAGACGGTTCCGTGCATGTAGCGCCCGTAGACTTAGCGCCCAGTGTTTCTGGCTCACAGAAGGAATTTTATATTGATTTTTTCTCACAATCAGGGATGTCCAGTTCATTTTACCACTCTTTCCACAGGTCGTTAATTCCTGTTATTTTCTTACATCCATGTTCCGTGTACTTAGCGTCCACTATAAATAAAACTGTTATGAAGAGGGAGAGAGAGAGAGAGAGAGACCAGCCAATAGCACTGATTATGACGCTTCAATGAATCATAACCTCGGGGGAAAGGGTGAAACGCAGAAACGTAGTTATATATATATATATATATGTATGTATGTATGTATGCATGTATGTATGCATGTATGTATGTAACTGTACTCCGTGGTATGCAATGCTCTACAATATTTAAATGTACTATAAACTAAGGTTACATATTTAGCTTTTAATGTGAAAACTATGTAAAACACACGTAATCTAGAATACCGTAATGAGGATAAGACATACAAAAAACGGTGAACATATTCTCACGACTGAGAACCGGTACAAAATGTAAACTGGCGAAACATCGGGATAAGAGTCTTCATGGAGGTCACGGTGGTTCAGTGGTAGAAACACTCACATCTGGTTCATGGGATCCCTGGTTTTATCCCATCTTGCGTCAAATGGGCTTTGTGGTAGTCAGACGCTGCGTGCATGGATAAACTCGGAGTTTTCTCTTTTTCTCTCACTTTCTTCATTCCACCATTTCATTCATTCTCACAATCACCGTCTTCTCTATCCTACTCAAGGTTTCATTTCATTTCAAGAGCTTTCAAACCGGGACTGTCCCGGTAAAAAACTGACATATGGTAACTCTGACTATATAACAACATCGGTTTCGATACCAAAAAAGAAAAAGTCAAATTATCATATGGTATTACACAGTTTCAGAAAAAAAACATCTAACAAGCTAGCCGCATTAAGTCTGATACATATTTCACAACTTTATGTGTAATATTAATGTATATAGTTAAGCAATTGATATCATACACTACAAGCACTGAAAAACAACGTAACGTTCTATAATAAAAAGAACGTTACTTTACGAACCAATAAGTTAATCGCTCTACGAACCTTATTGTACACATTATACCCTAAAGTTACAGCCTTATGCAGTAATCAATTCCAATCAGATATTGGACGAGTATGGTGTTTCCTTGAGAATAATCCATCAATAAGTTGAACAAGCGCCTTTGAATGTTAATCGTCTTCCATTTTATCCTCTTCTTCGGTAATTCATCTCGCTACTCTTGTTCGATGCAGTTGAAACCATGGCCTCATCCTTTTGCAATGTCCATCCACAAGGAAGGATGAGCAGGTTCAACTTTTTGGAATTTCAAATTCGAAGCTTCTGTCAATTTACTCGTTCGTGTCTCTTTCTGTAATGTTGCTATATGAACGGGTATGTTGCGAGGAAACAAAAGAGGCTAGCAAAGAAATCGAATCGTAATATCACCAGAAGATGAAAGTCACATACTCCAGAGACTACCTGATACGTAATGTTGATCAAAATAAATTAGGAATTCTTCAGTTTCTTCTGGTACCATTTTCTGTAAGTAATCCATCCCTTCTGACCCTTGTCAGAGAGAAGGAAAACAAATCCGTCCACCATTCCACAGAAATCGGACTTTCTCATTCTCCCTGAAGAAATTCGCCAATCCCAACTGCTGCAGTATGTACTTCGTGTTCGTGTGACTTGTCTGGAACGCTTTGGCTTACGACTTTCCTCACTAGCCACGTCTGGTTGTGAATTTAATTTACATATTCCAATATTTGTTTGTTTTATCCCTCCCCGCTGGTCTAGTGGCAAGCACGCAAGCCTTTGGCGTATGAGGTTCAAGGTTCGATTCCTGGTGGGAGAGCATTGAGTGACCAAAGTGGTTCGGGTTCCACTATAATCAGTAAATTCAAGTCTTCCTTAGCCTACCCGGCAAAACCATGGAACGAAAAACTAAATACAAACCTTTTCTTTTTTCGCAAAAGGAACGTTTTATTATGAAGTAAAACACTATTCAGAAATATAATATTAAAATTTCCAAGAAGGAAATTTATTTCTGCGTAACAAAATTTAAAAATTAATTATTCACAGGTAATTGTTTTATTGGATTGTAACGAGTTACAGTATAATTTCCCAAAGACTCTTCTCATACAATTCTGCTGTTCTCACATGTAACACTTCCCAAGTGTAACACTCCGATTTTGATAAAATTTAGAGCGGTAAAACAGTTTTAGGGGGCAAAAGCCCCCACCCAAAATTTTGAAATTTGAGTCCCAAAAGGCAAGAAGTGAACCAAAGTGAATAATATTGTGCACAGATGCTATAAACGTAAAACGAAGGAATAGATGTTTCGTATTTTCCTGGGAAGAACGGTTGGACATAATTGCAACGATAGTTTGTGTAGGAACAGTACGCAAAAATAAAGAAAGAAAGAAAGAAAGAAAAGAAAAGAAATGATTACGTGTTTTTGATTTTGTGCAGAAAAAGAAAAGTGTGACAAAGGGCCTCCCTCCTAAAAATACGAAATTCAACTCCACGAGCCCAGAAAGAAATATACTGTAATAAATGAAAATGTCCACAAATATTGTAGACGTAAAATGAGAGAATACGTGTCGTATTTTCCCGTGAAAACTACTGCGCTTTTGCGGTAATAATTACTTTTTTTTTTTTCGGAGGGACTTTAGTCACACCACAGTTTTTCCGCAGAAACTAAAAACACGTCTTCGTATATATTTTTTTTTTTTTTTTTTTAGTATTGTCTGTAAACACAGTTTCGTTACAATTCTCCATGTCCTTTTAGGTACTTTTCACTATACTAAAGAACACTTTGATAAATCGTGATTAAATGTTTGAAGGGGTCTGTACCCCACCCAACCATCTTTTCCAGAAAAATGCGACACAATATTCTGTCATTTTACGTCTACAATATATGCACACAATTTCGTTCATTCCGGTCTACCTCTTCATGTCTTTCGGTCGTCAATTTCAAAATTTTCGGTGGAGACTTTTGCCCCTAAAAACATTTTTTCTGCAGGAAATAAGAAAGAAGTGTTCATTTATTTTTTCTATATTGTTCCTACCCAAAATTTCCTTACAATTCTCCATGTCCTTTAGGCATGTTTAACGTACTGTTATTAGCGCTTTTGATATTTCGAGATCAAAGGTTTGAAGGGGTCTGTACCCCACCCAACCATTTTTCCCCAGAAAGTACGAAACATATATTCCTTCATTTAACGTTTATAATATCTGTGAACAATTTCATTCACTTCGACTAACTTCTTCTTCTTGTCTTTCCGGCCTCAAATTTCTCCAAATTTTGGGTGGGGGCTTTTACCCCTTAAAACAGTTTTCCTCAGAAAAGAAAAAAACACGTATTCATTTATTTCATGTGTAATATCTACCTGCCAAATTTTATCAAAATCGGAGTGTTACACTTGGAAAATATTAAATGTCAGTACATTCATGTAGCTTGCATTTGCGGCAAAAAGTTCTTGATTTGTGCTCCCTCTTTGCTGGAGAGACTTTCTTAGGCTGTTCCTCTTCAGTATGCTGGGAAGCTTCAATTTTCCGTGATTTCTTCTTAACGTTGGCGAACTGCTAACCAGACTAAATGAAAAATTTACGGAATTTCAAACTTTTTAATGTTTGTTTCTCGTTTGAAATTACGCTTTGATGACACAATAGCATAAGTGTTGAGTCCACTTACATCAGTTATGTAAAATACTGTCATAGGCTATTTGGTTCATTGTTTTGTGGGGTAACAGCGAGCCATATGATTGTTAGTGTGAACGTATGATTTTATTGTGTTGTAATATATGATAACTTTGAGTTTTTTCCTCCGCTCTAGAAGTGACAACTTCAGGATAGTTGTGCATTGTGTTTTGCAATGGGTGATCTTACTGGGTATATATTGTCAAAAGAAACAGCGCACCCAAAAAATGAGAAATTGTTCGTCTACAGTCATATTATATGTAAGAATAAAATTATATTGCAGAGTGTGTGAAGAATCTGCAACTTCACAAATTAGGAACAGTTCATCATCAGGTATTCTAATAGCACCGATGTTGTCATCAAAACATAAGGCAGCCCATGTAGGATCGCTTTTCTCCGGAGTTTTGCTTTTTGCATTAGCACGTGCTTTTCCATTAGCTATAGGTGCTACGCTTCAAACTTCTAACCAATCCTCTGGGTAAGAAAACTACTCAACGTCTCATTTCAATATCGGTACCTGAACAAGGAACTTCAGTTGCATTTGTGTATAAGTCTGCTAATATCTTATCGTCTGTCAGGAATCAATTTCTTCACTGCTTATTGATTTACCAAAAATATTCCTCCTCTACCATCAATAGTGACGTGTTTTGTTATTGATCTGTTTGTCTACCACGTGCAATGATCAAAACACACTAACAATAAACAAAACTTTACATACAATCAGTGGTAAAGCCAGGATTTCTATTCGGGGGGGGGGGTCAGTGTCCTACTCCGGAAAACATTTTTGTTAATATGGAGACTGAAGGCACAAATTTAGGTTTTATTCTAGCAACTTTTTAAAATGTTGGTTCTTGGGAGTTCAGATCCCCGGAAACTCCCCCTGGATACGCAACTGCATACAATGGAAAAATTAATATAGTTTGATAGACAAAAGCTACTATTATGCTTCTGACAAGGGACTTATGTAAGTGAATAAATAAAAAAAAGCTGCTACTAAAATAAGCAAAATTGCAAATAATTAAATCAATCAAACTAAATAATAACACATAAAGTTGCAATATGTTATATCTGACTTCATTGGGACAGTTAGAAGATTATCAGAACGTTCACTCCGCTACGAGCCACAATCTCAATCTATTCTGAATCTATCATCATATTTCTTCATTAAGGCTCGAGTTTAATGGACCCACTCGGTACTCAATGCTATAAATTTTAAAAACTATCACTTAACTCACGGAAATGAAAAAAAAAATACTTATATAACATAATACAAGAACACAACCAGGGAAATGTCATAGAATCTCAATACTTACTAAGCCTTAGTAATTAATTAAGAAAGTATGCGTACCAGTGGAATGGACCCACCTGGTAGTCCTAGAGGGTTAAAAGTGTATCCTTGTATGGATATTTAGATAGAGGAAATACTAGTTCTTGCCGAATTTCTTTAACTACTTACGATATGTTCCATTATTTTTAAACTAGGGTTTAAAATGTGATTGATTGCGTTTAGGGCGGCTTATAACACTTGACACATGTTCATTAGAACGTTTTATTTTCATTTGATATAAAGAATTACCCAGCAAATTTTGGCATTTGATTTTTTTGACACCCTGTATTTACGATAGGAAATGAAGTTATGCAATGTGCATAAATAATTGCTGTTTTCTATGCAGTAGTATTTGCATTAAGGTGCGTGTAATTATTATTATTTAAAACTATATAAATTTTAAAATAACGCTGGCACATGAATTCACATCCATATATGAAAATCTCATAGGTGATATGGTAGTGCTCTTAAGTCGTAATTAAATTGTACGTAATTACAGATGTACATGAAAAGTCAGAGTGTTAGAGCTGACGGTGATGAACAGAAGAGGAAGAAAATAACACATTTCTTTCAACTTGCCTAAGGGGTTTTAAAAGTGACATGACAATTGTGCAGGAAGTATAGCAGGATCTTTCAAGTGAAAAATTTTTGTTCTTTAGTCGTCAAAAGAGAGGGGATGGGTGAGTACGAAACTACATTTATACATATAAACTAGTTCTCTCTTTGGTCAACACTAGCACACTGATAAGCATCAAATAATTTCTGGGCGCTAAGTATACGATATTATATGTGGGCGCTAAATCTACGGGCGCTAAGTGCACTCCACGACAGAGACATGTTTCTTCTTTCTCTGTGTCTCTTACAAGTTTCTCATTAGTATCACTGTAGTCGCACAGTAATTAAAGCATCTAACTTAACGATATGGCTGCCACCTATCTCCGAAATAGAACTATACTTGCAAATTAGTGGAAAATAATGCGTAGGTCCATTCCTTTTGAAAAACATAAACAAATCATATATGTATTGTATTTTCGTAAACTGGATGACCTTAATTATTCCAACAACACTTACCACTTACGCTTAAAACATGCACGCCTCAGTCAGCAGTTCCCGTGCACAAAACATACACAAAATGTTGAATAGGGTTCACTAATTAGGTAGCTTTTTGAATGAGTTATGGCACCGCCACACCCTGTTTCAATTGGATATAAAATATGTTTCCTTCATCTTTGTCTGCCTCCTTCCAGCATTAAATAATAATTGTTAGCTATTTGTTCTGGTTTGACACTTGTCTTCGCGTCTTCTTTCCATGGTTGAAGCACGTAAAACAGTGGCTGCCGGTGGATTGTGGTTTCGGGTGTTGCAGTGCGAACGATAAGAGACAGAAAATATAAAGTGGACTCATTGACTAATCAGCATAACTTTAGATGCTCCGATTAATCACTTTAATTAATTAGTAAGTTCATTCTCCTCTCTTTGATTGGAGCAAATCTGTCTAATAATGCTGGTTGAACTCTGGTATTCTTATTGTCAGGTCTTTTTCGACGGAAAGCATAACCAATGGTGATAACTTTTCCTTGGACATTCAATTCCTTGAAGTGTCAATTCTTTTTCATGTAGAAAAATACTTTTCGTCTTTTGCTGACGCCATTGGTACAGCTAATATTAATTTCAGAAGCTTTGTAGATTCACTAAATATTTTTTTCTAGATTATTGCTAACGATTCATTCTAGCAAACTCAGTCCCTGACAGAGATCCGAATTCCTCTTCAGCGTTGACTGAAGAGAGTTCGTAACAGAGATTAGTGTTATAAAAATTGTCCATTGAAAACACTTTATTCACAGTTTATCCAGGAAAATTTAAAATAAATTGAGGAAATGTATCTAGTGCAAACAACATTACTGCCATAAAACATCCTGTAAATTTAAACCGGATTTTTTTTTCGAACACTCTTCTGAATTGTCCTTTGCTTGTTTTGTCTAAGCCTTAATTGTAAGTTTTTCCTCAGTTGAAAGCTGGTCAAATGTTTTCTGTAAGTTATTTACAGAAGTCACGGTATACAATTCATTCAGAATTTGTAGGTTATTTACAGAATTAAAGCACACACAATAAAATTAAATCTAATAATTAAAAACCAAAACAGCTGATACAAAAGAGGTACTGGTATATGAATTCCGAATGTCACATATTCATACATCAACACACACATGTGCGTAAAAGAAAAAAAAAACTACATTCCAAATCATCCATCTTGGTTGTTACGCAATGCACGATGAACACAATATATTTCCAAATGAGGCGAAACAATGCTTATCAATGTCATATGTCCTGGAAAGGAAACCTCGAAAAACGCCAGATGTAGGATCAGCATGTATACCTAACAGAAGGTAAAAGTCGAAGAACATCAAAACAAACAACACTGCCAGTTCTACACCCAGAATTGTGTGTTGGGAGGGGTTCGATACGTCTATGCAATATATACCTTTCTTATTCTGCATCCGAAAAGACGATAAGTAATAACTGTCACCTATATTCTTACTTGTTAGCGAAAAATTGATAGAACGATTGTTTTTAAGAAAAGGGAGAGTACATGATGAGGCGTAAAATAAAATATTTAGGATACATCAATTGTTTCTCTGTTAAACAAGTATAGTTCGTTAGGAAAGTCTACAAATGTTAGTCAAGTTTCGAAATTTTTGGGAGGTTCGGACCCGGTGGACCCCCCTCGTGACTACGCCTCTGAACATTGCTAACTAGTCCCAAATTCAATGTGGTGTTCCCCATCATACAGTTTTATATGGAAATTATCAAGAGTATAAAATATACTTCTTTTATAAAAGAAAAATATATATATACTAAAATACTCGGCTATCCACAGAAGGAGGGGCGATTCTACATACTGACTTATTAATATCTAAATCACAAATTACTGTGTAAGAAACCATCATTATCAATATAAGCTAAGAATTAACTTGTAAATGCGGGTCTACTTTCATTTGTTTTCTGCTCTACTAGATATTTTTTTCTTATTTTGTAATTCTGCAATCCCTTTTTTTTTTAATTGTCATTATATTGATTTGCTTCAGTATGGTCCTGTAATTTAAAAATATGAATGCATAAAAACAAATTCCATTTGTTAATTGCTAGTGAAATAAAATTCAGAAATGTAGCACGCAAACCTTCTCGTTCACTGGAAACCGTGCTGTGTTGCAGAAGCACTGAAACGACCAATCCCTTTAATTTCTGAGATAGGAGAAAGGAGACTTAATATTCGCTCCAATTGCCGCGCTGCAGGAATCTGGCCGTTGTATGCTCGCTGCAACACAATATAAATTAGAGACTCTGTGACGGATAATTTTTCGCTTTTCAAAACAGATTAACGGAACGGACAATTACAGAAGTAAAATAAATATGTTATTTAAAGTGTATATATGCTAGTATTAAAAAGTAGTTTTCTGTTCTTTACTACTATTGATAATAATATTCTTTTCTTGAAATACTTTGGTCGTTGCGCAACGCTGCAACACTGACATTAGCCGCCCCCTACGTAAAATATAAAATTGTACGTTTGAGAAGTGATATTAACTCTTTGGCAGCGTTTTTTGTATCTTAATTAATAATAACATCACTGATTAATCAATATTTTAACTCAGAATCATTACTTTTTATTTTTCTTTTCTTTTTCCTTTCTTTTTTTGTTATATATGGAAACTATTTATACTATAGAACATGTAAAACCTTTAGAAAATTACGCTAAATGAAAAACATTCCGAAAACATTTCATTCCTTTGAACAGAGTAAATGAAATAAAATCTTTAAGTTTTACGTCCCAGGTTTATGCCGAATAGGCTAAAGGAGTCGGTGATGAGAAATGGATGAAATGATGGGATGAAGAAAGAGGGACACCCCCGGGAAAACCCACGAACAAGGAGTTTGTTCACCACAAGGCTCACTTGACGTGAGCTGGGATCGAACCAAAGACCCAGACACCAGAGGTGAACGCTCTACCACTGAGCCACCGTGGTCCCCATCTCTGAAAAGAGTATCTTAAATTTTATTTACCTCTTTATTTTTGTAATTTTTGCAGAAGAAAATAACAGAAAGCTCTTAAAATATGAAACCAACGTAGGCCTATATGAAACTTTTTATAGAAATAAAAAAAAAAAGTTATTGTTTCAATATTGCATAACTTTTTCATAAAATATTGTATCACCTTAATGTCTGGTGTTACTGTATATTATCTTTGTGAGATAAAAATAGAAGGGGCGAAATGATAATGGTTGGATTACAATGGAATAATGAGTATTCTACTTTGTTGAGAATCGTATTTTACTCTTTACTCTTAGCAATTTCACTTTCTTATCCCAAAATCTTCCATCTTTGCAGGCTAACAAAAAACCACGAAATCATGAGAGTAAGGCTTTTTTTTTTTTTAATAGGCAACTAAACTAAAGGAATTCATACAACACTTTAGAAGCTTAATACAAAATAAATTTACTAATTAACAATTAACAATTCTTCTGTTAATTATCAGAAATTATAAGACTGAAAGCGTATATTTGAGCTATTTCCTGCTGCAAATTGAAAATGTCTGCTGCTTCACTCTTGATTCAATGACAGTGTTCCCAATTTGAGAGAAAGTCACTATATGTAGTGGATTCCACTTTGAAGCTAGAGAAAGAAATCAGAATGCCCACATTTTTGGTGATTTTTTAAAATGAGAATTTAGCAATTTAGGTTTAAATTTAGCAGTATTGTGCTTTGAAAAATTTCTTCTTTAATGAAGCATTCAGTATTAGTTTGAAACATTTTTGATAGATGTTTCTTCCATTTCTTTCTTGTTTATTGTTATTAGAACAAGCGACTACGAGTTGGACAGATATATGGAGTGGACGCCTGAGCACTGCAAAACAGTCAACATACTTTGTTTTCTGTTGCTCCTTGCGCTGTAACAAAGAATAAATTGGGTATTTAGTTTGTAGAGCTTCCATTGAAAGATAGAAGCAGGCCCGCACACAGATGTTTTTGTTCGGAGGGGTTCAAAGTATGGGATCCAGTGTATGGAGAAGGGATCCAATACTAGCAGATACTGCGGGCCTGATAAAATATTGACTTGCAAAATCGCAACGCAACATTTGCGATCAGTTTGCGACAAACGACACTAAACACAATTTGTGATGTGACTAAGATCTGTATATTTGATTCGCCGACAAGGAAATTTGGGAAGCAAGAGGAAAAGTTTGCGTTGGACTGCGATCACGATATTTAATCGTCCCGTACATCAATGTAGTACTGAACCGCTGTAATTTTACATTCAAAAACGCAATAAGTAATTGTTAGGAACTGTCACTTATATATTTAAAACTAGATTTTATTATAAGTAAAGAAAAAGTACAGATCAACTGGATAATCAAATCTTCATGTAATACCACCAATTCAACTGTTAAATAAGTATGTGTTTATTAAGAGAGTGTATAAATTGATATACTATGTAAAGTTACGAAGTCTTTTGGGGGTTCCGGATCCGATGAACACCCAGCGATCTAACATTTAATGAGTGATACTAGTATTATTTCTTCTTTTACATAGTTCTAGTTTTTATGGATTTAAAAATCATATAACGTTAGATAGTATACTTTGTAGTGTTAATTATGTCGACGATATTACGAGAAGTTCAGTTTTTAGCGACTTTTCTCACGAAATTGGGGGTTATTTCATTTTCTCGTTCAGCGATTTTTTGTGTCAGCGTTTTGGCAACACTGCTCAATTATTATATTATTCGGTTGTTTAAAAATCGTAATAAAATAGAGAATTCAACATTTGTGGAGAATGTGTTGTTTATTTAACAGAGATCTTGTGATTTATCTCATTCATATCTTATACCTATAGAGAACCTACGGTGTTTCCTAAAGAGAATACAGTATTGAACGTATGCTAACAAATAGAAATTTATATAAAACAGAGAGAGAAACAAACAAAGACAGTGAAGCTTACCTTCTGGGCAAGGTCTGTCAATGGCGAACCTGTTACACATCTCATTGTCACTAACGTTGACGCAAGTGTAGCACGTGATAACTGCAATGAACAGATAAATAAACCTCAAACGTCACTTAAATGTGAAATGATGTTTACTCAGTGACAATTTACACCTATTCAGTAATATGTTAATTAGGAACTTGGCTCCAATACTGACAAGCAAACAATACATAGCAGAATATATTAAAGTCTCTCAACGAAATAAGAACAACAAAGAGAATGAGCATTGGAATCATTTGTTATGCTTAGATTAAGAATAGTTATCCATGGAAGCGAAAGCTTCGTTTAATATTATTATAGATCTTCATTTGCATGTGAACGGGTTAAATTCCCACCCTTCAATTCCAAGCACGGAGGCTCAGTGGTAGAGCGTTTACCTCTGGTAACTGGGATCTCTGGTTTGATCCCAGGCCTACTCCTTGGGATTTCTCGGAGTATTCAGTTTCTACCACATTACCTTTCCACCAATTCTTCCATCATTCACTTACCTTAATTATCTGTCTCCTTTAGTCTAAAAAGGAAAAGGTCTAATCGTGGAACGTTAAACTGAAAGGAAGAGTTCAATTCCAAACATTGGGATGACTGGAGAACCCCAGAGAAATATATATCCACCATATTGCATCAAAATGGAATGCATTGCTATACAAGTTAACATTGATTATATCTTTCTTAACTTGAAGGACACTTCTTATTCTTGTCTGATTCTAAAGCTAAGTTTCTATGCTGCAAGAATCTTCTAGTTGTCATGAAAAGAACTTGCAACCCCATCTTTCTATTTACTTCTTTACACTTTACAACTTAATGGAAGCAAGAAGGATATCTCCACTCATGCAGCACTGCACTCTAGTGGACAAACGTGTATTTTTCCGCGCTTCCTCTCCCCGTCCAAAAGAGTCCGTCGTTTCGGAAGCCGCGAAACTGTTTTTTTTTTTTTCTTTATGCAAGGGGGAGAGCAGGTAGCAAGCAAGACGACCCAGGAAGACGCACATGGTTTGCTCCTTGCAAAATGAAAAAAATTGTCCCCTTGAAGACTATGCTTACATGAAGAAATATTGTAGGGTTGCAAGATTTTTTTAATGACAGCTACAATATTCTTGTAGCATGACAACCTAGCTTAACCCAAGCAGTGAGAAATAATAGACTGCCTCAGAAAAAGATATACATCAAATTATACTATGCTGAATAGTTCTTTATTAAAATCAACCTAGGGTTGCCAGATCTTAAGTTTTCCTGTAAGTTTTATGTTTTTCTATCACGTTTTAATTTATACGTTCTTATTTCCCCGTTCAACGATTTCTTACGCTTTTAAAATAATTTTAAAAAGCGATTACCTCCAACAATTTTAAAATGATTTTATGATCTTGAGATTGCCCCCCTCATATACTGTTAACAATGTAACCCAGCGATGTAACTTTGTGTTGAGACAGAAAATGCTACACATTGTGTTTTTGCCTAACCGCCATCCCAACTTTATGTTTAAGATTGATTTGTCCTCTGTCAATACCCTTCCTCTGTCTATACCGTCTTGATCATATCATAGAATCGATTACAAACAATGCTCGGTCGAAAAGGTGTTAACAGCTTTTTCAGATCAACAATGCTGGGAGAGATCTTTTTCTCTAGTTCCCTCATTCATACCAGACAAATGCCAGGATGGTACCTAACATAGAAACCTCAGACTACTTCCTTCCTACCATCTAACCTGGATATTGTGTTTGCCAGAGAAGGACGATGTTCCTCATACGAGACGGGCTTAAGGCTATCGATGCCGATAATGCTTAGGAATATGTATAAATAAATAAATAGATAACGATCAGAAATATATGCTATGATGAGCTAATGAAAGCAGAACCCCAAGTGGTTGTGAATTTATGGAATGTGTCCTACAAGATTTTTTTCAGGTGTAAAAAAGGATATGAGACTTAAGATATGAAAGTTTCGTTAAAATTAAATTAAAAGATAACAAACATTTGAGTAATGTATTTGGTTTGTTGGATTTGGATTTAGCTACTGTTTCAGTATCGAGGCTACATACGACAAGGACCTATATCAATATGCTCATAAGACATCACACAAGTTGAACATAAATCATATTTGCCGACTATTACCTTTCACTGGTTGTATAACTAGAGTATTTCGGTTAGTTTAGCTTAAAAACTCCACCACGTAGCAGATGTGCTTTTTACTTCAGTATACACTCACTTGCATAATTATCATAAAGAGTTGAGACATACAACATAAAATATCCCCAAAAATATTTTATAATGTTCATATACTGGGCTTTTTCTGCATCTGTCTATTGAATTGATAGTTGTAACAACTATTATATGATATGCTTTCGAAACGGTGAATCGGAAGATAGGGGCTGTGAAGTGAGCACCATCCAATGGAATAATCCATAATTCAAGCACAATAACATTTATATCTCTTATGTTTTAATGTAAAATACTCACCCCATTCTGAGGATTCGGTATCGGCTCTCGCTGTTGCCATAGTGAGTAAATATCCAATATAAACGAGATAAGTAATCCACAGATTCCTCTCATACCAATCCATCCCAGATGAATACTTCACCTTCAAAGAAAGAAAAGAATGTTTGTTGAAATTTTTGCAAAGTATAATAATAATAATAATATACATAGGTAATGTTAGTCTAATTTTCCTAATAAAATAGTACCAAATTGTATTGGCGGGAGACATATTTGGTAAGTGTAGTTGTGTTACAACAGTGCACCAAGTTACCTTTTTCCAAAATAATTACGCAGTTATAACTGAAGAATGAACTAAGATAACTAAGATACTATCGAGCAGAAGAGAAAGAGTGATATCTGGCAACCTGTTATATCTAACTGTGAGTAATCTGACGTGAGTAATATGACGCAGAGGTTTCAGTTTAACAGCAGCTTCTACCCCACACACAATAAAAAAATGTGAAATAATTCACATTTACTTCACTCACGGAATATTGTGTATTTTATTTGAAATTGGAATTATATTGGTTCTGTCTGTATCTTTCAATAAGTGTACAAGTTGGTACACTATATAATCCGTATCAATCTTGCTCGTCTAGTGGCCAGTGGGAGCGCCTTTGGTCCCGAGTTCGATTCCAGATGCGAGATTCTTAGAATTTGAATCTGTTATCATGGTTTCGATTTCTACTTGAACTGTAGATCCACGTCTTATATAGCCTCACTGTTTAACTAGACACTAAGTTTCAATAAAATCAATTATACAATCCTCAAAAAAATTGAAACATAGGCCACAACTTGGGTTTTTCTTCACTCTCGATAGAAATATAATGTGAAGGGCACAATCTAGATGACAAAAGCACTTTTTCTCTTAAAGATTCTCTTCACCTTCGCAATTAATTAATCAATTTTAACTGTTTTGATGATGTTCATGGGGCGGATGAACCCTCCTAGAATATATACGCTCCCCTGTAGAAAATCTATACACATGCATTGAAATATTTGCTTTTTTCTGCTTAATTTTTCCGGAAATAAAAGTCTTAAAAGCTAAGATTTTTAAAAAAAGAAAATTAGTTTCTTCTCTTTAACAATCTAACTGTTCTAATTAACAAACCGCGTTCTCATCTGAAGTCGAAGTTAAATCAAAATTTGGAAATTAGATACAGACCCACAGAAACGCTTTACAACGTTAGTTAGGGCAAAATGGCAATGTGTTGGTTATTACAACCCACCAGACAATAGCAAGTCGCGAGTTTTGTTGCGACAGATTTCTGGTGCTCTGTTGCAATCTAGAACAGAGCCCCCCCCCCCCATTAAATTTATATTGCCCTAGCTTGTATAATAATCTGAATTCAACACTGCTTCTGTGTTATATAACCAATATTCAAATTAACTGACCAGGCCTAGACTTCTGACAGAACATGTTGTGCTGTTTATACAATAAGGCCGGTCAGAATAATTACTAGAACTTAACATACAAAGTCGTTTCTTTATGTAAAATCCGAGAGAAAAATTTAGAGCTTCATAGTGGTTAGAGTAGCGTATGTGAGTAATGTACCCGTCTTCAACACAGAAGACCGTGGTTCGCTTCTCTGCAGGATGGCACATGGTTTGGGTTCCATATTAAGCTGTAGTACCACATGTCATATAGCCTCGCTACTGGAAGGGCGCTAAACTATAATTCAGCTTAATCTTAGCAAAGGTCAAATTATTATAAGACGTTTTTCTTTTACTTTATTGTATTTGAAATTAAAATGTTACAATCGTACTTTAAAAGTGATAAATTTCCCTTGTCCAAATAAAATGTTTTAAAAAGAAATTTCCATTTATGTGAACCGTGTATCTTGTTTCTTGAATTAACATCTATACTTCGTGTAAAAAAAAAAAAAAAATCTTATATTTTTTATCTTAAAATAATCGAGGAATATCTGTAATGGAAACAAAGCTAGACAATGAACCTATCAAAACATATTAAGGCACCAGCGACAGAACAGCCAAAAACTGTCTGGATCATACACACACTTCCTTGTCTTTGTTTTTGTTTCTTGAGCAAGAAGAAGTTTATTGCATATTTTGAAGAGCATTATCTCCATAATGCATTCGCATACGAACGATCTCATTCCATAGACTGTGGAATAATTGGTTTCTAAAACTCGATGCAGCGAGTCGTATGTAAAAGTTACTGATTGGAAGAAACGAAACGTCCCTTCTAAAACAATTTTAGTTTGTTGACATCGCTGTTTCCTTTTGTATTTATTACATTGTAAAGTGTTAAGTAAACAAGAATTTTAGGAGTGATAAAAATGGATCAAAAGATGGATAAAAATGAATCTTGGCCAAGAATTTTAGGAATGATCAAAAAATGGATCAAAAGATTGCGATCTTGGCCAATAATTAGTTTTTGGATCAGGGGACATAAAATATTTAAACTACCCCTAAGTCGAGTTTTCGTATTTTCTATGATAAAGCACATTATATGTATTGAATGACTAAGTTAAGTAATAACTTGGGTTTGGCTACACTATATGTAATTCTCCAGATATAAGGTGTACTAGAAAATTTGTTTTTGATTGAAATATATTGGACCTTTTGATCGAAAAATTAAGCACTGATTTGTTATTGACAAATGTCAGGCATCATATGATAGTTGCATGTCAATTCATTGTCATAAGAGAAATTCAGTTGACATTAAACAAACATTACCTACTTTAAACAGTAAAACGTCGATTTTTTTTAAATTAGTCTCTAGTAAATAAAGAAATGAGATCTGTACCAGGGGCGTAATTTGGAAAGAGCAAAGGGAGAGCAATTACCTTCCCTGAACTCGGGAAACACATACTTTTAAATAAATTGTATACTAATATGGTATCGAAAAACGTGAAACTTATACGTGGTGGAAAATCTTGTCTTCTGGAAAAATCTAGGGGCTCGGTCACTCAGTATTAAAGCTTTTTCCTCTGGTTGGTAGGGTCCCTGCTTCGACACCCCGGTAAAGGAAACATGGATATGGTGGAAAACATCGTGTCCATGGGTTTCTAGGGTACTTCCGTTTCCTCCCACATACTTATTCCTCGAATTCATCACCATTCACTTGACTTAATCATTGTCTCCCTTGGCCTAAAGAGCATAATCGTAGGACGTTAAACTGAAATATTTCATTTCCTGGCAAAATCCAAAATGGCGCTTCTAATCTGTACTAACGGCATTCCTTGATTTGCATTGAATCGTGATTTAATAATAATTTCGAAATTTGTTAAGGATTTCTTTTACATTTTAATAAAATCATCCATTCTTGTAAGAGAAATAAAGGAGAATAATGTTAAAATATATTCCAGGAGCCCACCAATTCTGCACTTGAAATTATTGTCTCAGGACTTGAGGTTTGCTATAAACAGTGTTGCCAACAATGTTAGGAATTCCACTCACCGCATTTACACCATAAGAAAAGTGAATAAGCTGACGCATTGCTAACCTAAACTTGTTTCAAAAGGTAAAAACCTGCTCTTCTGTTGAATTCTTTCTTTCTTTTTATCTGTGCTGTTGAGTGAGTTGCAGGATAATCATTGCATGAACTGTTTCACATCAACACTTAGTCATTGCTATAAAATGCTTCCTGTCGTGTTTAATATCTTTGTTAGCGCTGTTAAAAGGCACATAATAGAAAACGCTCGAAGAAACGACTGGCATAGTGCACACTTCTGGAAAATTAATGGAATGAGCGTAAAAGGTTAATGCCTCCATAACAACAACAATTATGAATAAAATGTCTAAACAATCGCTGAATTGATCAATAGTGGGTTTCGGAAAACGAACAATTAACAGTGTTTCGTCATTTTCCCTAAGAAAATACTGTGAAAAATATTTACTGAAAAATTTTCACATTCCTATCTCAGTGTAAATAGTGTCTATGTTCACAGGAAAAAAAATGGGTCTGGATTTTGCCTAAATCACTTTCTTTTTTAATATTGATATGTAATGAACCACATAGAAAATTCACAGTCATATCGTAAACCGAAATACCGAAGCATGTTAGAATACCGAAATGCAACTCCAAAATCTAAGATAGCTAAATGAAATTAAATGAAATGGAACTAATCAATTTATGAAACTATTTTTTGCAAAAAAAAAAAGAAAAAAAAGAAAGAAAAAGAAAGAAAGAAAGAAAAAAGAAAAGATAAGAACCTCTTTCACCGCTAGAATCCTCATTTCAAAAGTAACTGAAATCACTAAAAGCAAAGACCGTCTCAAGCTTTAATTAGTTCAAAACATCTTTTCAAACAATTGAAACGTTTTGACACTTTGGCCATTTTGTGGTTATAAATTGGGAGAAATAAGATACGTATTGTAAAAGTTTTCTTCTTACCACACAGAAGAATGCAGCACGCGAACACTTTCCTTGAATAAAAGTCTCTCATACTGATTTCCATTTCCGTAATGGCAAAGGTTCATGAGATACTGCATTTTTCACGTATAATATGTTAATCCTCCTTTACCCTTCCTGTTAGGCTATGCATTATAATGAAAATAGCATGATAAAAACTTGGGAAGGCTCAAGTGCTATGTTCAAAAATTCATTTCAAACGGTTCAACATCTATCTGTGATAATGAGACAGACAAATTTAATTTAGTTTTATATACAGAGAAAAATATATGGAAACTACCCTTCTTCCCTCCGTCAAAATGAAACTTATGGAAACGCTAAAATACGTGATTATTTGTTTTTAACAATGAATTTATAACACAAAAATTAACCTCCTTAGCATGACGAGTTGATAAGATACTATAGTTTTGGGAGATACGTTAGATCAACTTATTCCCACAGGTTACGCGATACTTTAATGAAAAGTACAAAATGCTACCCTATGCCCGAACCAAACGATAATTGTTTTTAACCAGTTGAGAATGCTGCAAGAGCATTGCCAGAACGAACTTTAAAAGAATGGAAACATGTAGCGGGAAGGAAAACTGATTGCTCATACATGTAAATCTTTTTATTCACTCATTCTTCTCTTTCTCGGAAAAATTCGTAAAATATCATCTCTCTATGACATATGGTTCCCGAGATATGGCTCAAAATCTCCCGAAGTCGGAACTATTTTTTTACCAATATTTAGGGAACGGTAAGTCACAGAGAAATAATATTGGTGTTAATCAATACCTAAGAGGATGCTAACCATTTTGGCACCGATATTAACTGGTGACCACTGGCCAAACCAGTGGCTAGTTGGACAATAGTCACCGGTTACTATTTGGTACCAAATGTTCACCATCCTCTTAGATATTTATCAACACCAATATCATCTCTCTGGTTTCCGGTATATCGCTCCTAAAATCCCCGGAAATCGACCTTTTTGTTTTGGCCAATATATCTTGAACGGTAAAAGTGACATGAAAATTTCCAACACTTTCTCAGATAGTTTTCGAGGTCTATCAAATGGAGGGCTCAAACTTGAAGAAATCGCAAATAACAGACACACACACACGGACAAACAGAGCATTCATTAACGAACTTTTTAAGGTAATTGAAAATTCATTACAAAATTCTTCACGTTTTTTCTTTCTTGTGATCATGAAACACACTTTTACACATTGAGAAAAATTTATAAGTTGTCCCCATTCCGCCGATAACACCTCAATTCTCAAAAACGCTTGGACACCTATTCGCTTATTATTAATTAGGAGTTTATATACCAAGTTTCATTTCCCTAACTTAAGGTCTCGTGAGGTCGTATACATTTTGACATAAATCTTAAACTCTCTTTTTTGAAGTGAAATCGAAATCTTTCAGTTTTACGTCCCACGGTTATGGCGGCTAGGCTAAAAGAGACTATGATGATGAATGCAGTGGTAGAATGAAGGAAGTGGAAGGAAACGGAAGAACCCCAAGGAAACCCACGCACACGATTTTTGTTCACTACGAAGACCACTTGACGCGAGCTGGGATTAAACCAGGGACTTCATGTACCGGAAATGAACACTCTACCTCTGAGCTCCTACGCCCCCGCTCTCTTTTCTCCCTCTTAGAATATACACCTTAATAAAAAAAATACATAATGTTTAATAATTCATTTTAAACAATTCAGTCGTTTTCCGTTATAACGTAACAGACAATGTTGTTTTTATTTTTTATAATG
Organism: Thermobia domestica; assembly: GCF_964235325.1. NCBI lineage: Eukaryota > Metazoa > Arthropoda > Insecta > Zygentoma > Lepismatidae > Thermobia > Thermobia domestica. Next base: position 20,909,708 of record NC_137468.1, on the reverse strand, counting down.
CAGGTATAGATTTCTGCGACTACAAAGAGAAGGGTGTTAAAAAAAAAGCAATCTCAGAAGGTTATATCTTGTCTATAACCAGTGGCATACGAAATAGGTTATTGGGAGCATTAAGTAGGTCGAAGGGTACGGTTTCTCTTCAGAAAATAGAAGTCTGACGTCTTGCACAAAACACATTAAATTTAGTTTGATTTGTTTCATATTCTATGAAAAACACATAAAACCTTTAAAAATAATTACTGTACCTTTGCTAAGTAAAGTAAATATAGCTATATTGCTCTGACTGATACCTTTTCCTTTTTCATAAGTATCTACATCACTAGTCAGTGATTGGATATTAAAATACCAGTAACTACTTGCATACGGACTTTTATGACTACAGCGTGCACGAGTAAATTATCAATATAACATTTCAAAGCTCGACTTTGAGATAATTCCCAGCGTGCGATTTAATCTCATCCTCTTCTCTGCTTCCATTTTATACCTTTATTTAGGAAGGAAAGGCAAACGTTCGTTCTTAAAAGTTAATGATATTTTGGAGTTCAATCCTTTACGTTAGCAGCTGACGAATGAGGACATTAGCAAGTCCTGGTGACAGATTTATGAGGAAAGAGAAAGGGCAGTTTAGTCTTATACCCTGCATGGTCTTCCTATCAAAATGGTTAATGTTTACTGTAGAAAAGAACACACACTCCGGGAAAAATAGATTCGAAAATTGATTGTACATAATAATAATAATTATTATAATTATAATTTTATATATATATATATATATATATATATATATATATATATATTGTATGTGTAAACGATTGCTAACACACATTTTACCTGTCAAATTTAGGGAATATCTAATGTAAAATTTAACTAACAACTGAAGTCAAAAGTCCATTCATATTCTACATGCATTACAAATTAAGAGCATGAGCCTTTTCTCAATAAATAAACAAATTGTTTAACGACGATCAGATTTTGTACTTGGAGAGCCAGAATGTGATTCTAGGAATTTTCAAAAGTTTGTTTTTAAAATCATAGGTTTGCATTAAAAATACTCTCATGTCTTCAAAATTGAATAACAAGTAATGTAGTATTGTTAACTCTGATTTGATTTCATTTGAGTTTTGCTTCCGTTTCAGTATTAAGACTATAGAACACCTTCAGCTTGAAATGGGATCCAAACCACATAAGTTCCCGCCGGGAATCAAACTCGGTTCTCCTACAGTTAACTTTTAATGAGTATTTTATTTCAAAATATACACAAAATCGGTTTTAAGAGTTTAAAAAATAGAGTTGAGTTGATTTCAGTTTAGCGTCCCTTTCAGCAGCGAGGCTATATGAGACGTGGACCTACTGATTAACGTGGAATCCGAACCACATGAGCTCCCGCCGGGAACCGAACCCGGGTCTCCCACGCCAAAGGCGTGTACGCTAAACGCTTAGCCACGAGGGAGCTCTTTAAAAAATAGAATACCAATACATTGTCATTAGATTTGGCCAATAAAATAAACTGTATCATACCATGGAGATAGCTGTATTAATGAAATGTTTATTTATGCAGTATAAGGAGAGTAATCCAGAAAATCCTAATAGGACCATGGTGTAGGAAAAAAGTAGAAATAGTTATATTTGTGGTATTAAATACAAGAGGAGAGTTTTGAAAGCAAGAGGACAGATAAGTAATAACCGTTGTGAAATTGATGACGTCTGCCCACTGAGAGATTTCTGCTACATTAATTAACTCATTACTACTGCATTTCAATCAGCAACTGCGGGTAGATTGGAAATCTAATTCTATTCAGATGAATAGAGTAGTGATTTATAGATTTGAGTTTGTGCTCTAGTACACTCATATGTGATTATACATTTGGCAATTATTGTTACTCTTAAATATACAGAGCAAGTAACGAGATACAATTAGGTTCCATTGCAGAATTTAATCTATTTTTCACATTTTAAAAGTTGTAGTAATGCAATATGGGAGGCAAAAATTACAACACAGAGATACAAGCACACACATGAGAAAAGAGGAAAAAGAGAAGGAAAAATAAACTACATAAGTTGTAATTGTTTGGATTTACGTGATGTAATTATTGAATTTGAGAAAATGTTATAACGTTTTTCTTTATATCTTGAATGTCGAAAGATATAATACTATCAATAAAATTATTTTGTAGATTGTCTATGTTTATCTCCTTTTAGCTATCAATATACAACGATCAAACATCTCTCTTTTAATTTCATTTGTTATGTCCTAATTAAACACAATAGTAAATTAATTATTAGAAATATTATCTTTCCTGTCCGAGGGATTTTCTTCGAGGTTCTCTCATTAACTAGTATCTTCATTTTCATTAACTATCCTTAGCCTTTAGTTTAAATGCATAACCATGGTAAACGCTTACCTCACTAACTTAATGCATTCACACATGAAGACCTCTTTCCAGAATATTCAGAGGAGTTACACATGATCTGTCCTCCACCTGAAATAAAATAACATATATCAGGATTAAATTATAGATCTTCTTACCGCATTCAAACATTTTAGTGATACAACTCTTACAGTAGCATGATAAATACATATAAAAACATTAATTTAAAAATTTCTTATGGGATATTTTAATTTTATGCCAAAGATAAAGTATTTTTGTTTATTAACCTTAATTTATAACTATTAAACGATAGAAAATTACTGAAATTGGTGTTTGTACGGTATAAATCATCGATTTCGGAAACTTCTGTTTCAGTGTAGTTTATACAATACGTCTAAATTTAATAAGTTAAAATGCTGAGATTTAGAACAGTTTTATTATATTTTGCTCTTTAAAGAAAGTATTTATTTGATTTTGAAATTCATTAATCATTGTCCATCAATGTGTTACTCTTAGACACGTGAAACTAACTGTTCGTTTCATTAATTGTATTAACGATGTTTTAAAAATTATATATGAATTGTATACCTTTGATTGGTGCAATCTACCAAGATTCAGTGAATTATAAATTAAGATTACATTGGCTGTTCATTGAAGTATCTTTTAGAAACAGAACTTTAAGGGCACGGCACACAAAGAAAGAAGTAAAATATATTATAATGACTAAAATCCAGGCCAAAATCTACAGCTACGGAATAACAGGAGAAGAGCCTTCAAATCGGGATTCTTCAGTCAAAACTAACTAACTAATTGTTTAGTCAAAAGTAACCCTAGACTTCAGTCAAGTAGCTATGACAGAGAAAATATTTTTATAAGTTGATTTTATCCTCCACAAAACAATGAGCGGATTCCATGTAATAGAAGGTTGTGTCTTACCTCTAGCCTGTGATTTATACGTATATATATAAGGAGGTTTTAAAAGGTTTATAGAATTGGCATTCTCTTCAAGACCTAATAATGATCTTCATAGAACTACGAACATAGTAATAATTCCTTTAAAATCAGAAAGTAGTGTAAAACACAACTACTCATAATCCATGAATACCCCTATCTTGTTTCGGTAAGAAATCAAGCTCTGCTTAAAATAATGAGTATTACTTCATTTCCTCACAACAAACTTCACTTCTCACTTTCGAAATTTGGTCATATTGTATGCTCTGGAAAAAAGCTTTAAGAGGCTCCATCACGGCGAAATTAAAATACCTCTAATATTATAGTAATTATATGATATCTTCAAACAGATAAAGGATAATCGAAAAGTGGAGCTAGACAATATTATTTTACTTCACATACCATTATCACGACTAACTTATCGGCTTTCTATTTCCAGCCGTTTAGAAAATCGGCATTTATTTTCGCGTTTTCAAATGGCTGCAAATGGAAAGCTGCTAGGTAACTTGTGATAACGATACATCATGCAAAATAATATTGTCTAGCGCGCTATTGTTCTACATTTCGATTGTCTTTTATCTCTTTGAAGATATCACATAATTACTGTAAAATTAGTGATATTAGGCCTCTTAAGTGACACATGATGCCAGAAGTTGGAATATTTCGAAATCAATGCCCTTTTCTCTGTTATTTGTTTTAGGTTAAAGATATCTGCTGCGACAATATTACTGTATAGGTCTGTTAAAACAGTACTGTTGATTGGATAATGAGAAACATAAATTTCTTGATTTGATTCTTCCGCTATCGAAGTTTAATACATTAAGCAGCTAAGGAAGATATATATATATATATATATATATATATATATATATATATATATATATATATATATATATATATATATATATATATATATAGAAGGTTGATCCGCGTACATGTATCCAATTTTGAAATAGCACTAACCTTATGAAAATCCATGGGACCACCATCGGTTGGCCTCAGTGTGATGGCCATGTGTTCTGGCAATAGCCCTGCACCGTAACTTTCACTGTAGAAGACTAGGATGAAGTAGAGGAAGTGGAATTTTCTCCCATTCCCCCCGGCAGGCTTTCCACACGCCCCGGAGAGTAGTGACACGACGAGAAGAAAGTGCCCTTTTCAGTAGACCAAACCCGCAGAAATCCATGCTACTGGGCTCTGGTGATTTCACTGGTATATCATGAAATGGAGTAGCACAAATACTGGTGTCTGTCTCCATCAGCTTCAGAAAGTTCTGGGTAGAACGAGATGTATGTGAGGAGGTCTTATCCATATGCACAGACACTTGCTTTATGGCATGCCCATACAAACGAGGCAGATCTTCTGTATAAATTGGGGTCAGTATGTGTTGCTGAAAGAATGCAGAGTTGATTTTACAGTTTTTAGGAGCCTGACGAATGGTTAACTTGCCCAGATAAGAGTAACCGGCGACAACCATAAATCCTTTCGAGAAAGTTGCTTTGCAATGACGGATGAACGCAGGACGGCTTTTTGCATCTCGTGAAGTGTAAGTTAGCGAGCGAATTTTGCCACAATCTGATAGATACACCCGTGCTTCATCTAGTGTGGCCACAAACTTCCACTTTTCCCCAGATAGATGGCATTCATAGAGGCGCCTGCTGTTGGTCTTTCTCTCACTGCGATGGGCCGCACTTAGGTGATGTCCATGACTTTTAAAGACCCTCCGGAGGTTTAATTTCCCACTCAGGGCGCGGTTTACAGTTGACTGTGGTATGTGGAGTCGAGATGCCATCACACGTTGCGGAGGGGGGTTTTCTTGAAAGGCCATTCGCAGTAACTTCTGAGCTACTTGTGGAGTCACTGTGGTACACGCTCGCTTCCTCGACCATTTAGTGGGTGAATGCTTACTTGGTATGTCTCCTTTTTTATACTGCTTGATTATGTTCTTGATAATCGTCGAACCCAATGCACAACCATTTTCTTTGCATTGCTTTTGAATTTTAGAAACCGAATATTTGGCGTGGAAAAGTTCAATTACGTAGCCCTTCCAAAAACGGTTCACCTTTGGAGCCATGATGCACACGATACACAGTTTCGCTTGGCAGACGATAGAATGGACCTCCAGGTATAGCACACGCGTTTAACCACTTGGTTCGATCGGTTCTGTGTTCAGGGGTACGGGTATAAAATTGGACACATATACGCGGATCGACCTTCTGTATATAACTGCAAAGAAAACAGACTGTCAAAACTAAAAATCAATAATATATATCTTTATATTATATATATATCGCTATCTCTATAATTAATTATCCTCATATTTGTTCCATTAAATAAGCCTTCATATTTGTTGTATACATTAGTCCAGGAGTAGCCAGTAATTTTGCATTAGGGACGCATGTTGGATTTAAGATGAATTAACATTATTTTTTATTAAAGCACGAAATAATTTTAAAAAAAATATACTATCACAAATATTCTGAAGCTGTCAATTATTTTGAAGAAAATATAATAATAAAATATTTTTGATACTGCAAAAACAGAAAAGAAAATATAGCACTTGATAGAGTATACAGCGGTTTCAATTAAACCTATGGGAGCAAGGTGGCTCAGTGGTAGAGCGCTCACCTCTGGTGCGTGGGGTTCTTGATTCGATCTCCGGCCAAGTAAGTATGTGGTGGACAACGTCGTGTCCATGAGTTTTCTCGTGGTACTCCTGTTTTCTCCCTCATTCTTATTCCACTAATTCCTCCATCATCATTCGCTTGCCTTAAACATCCGTCTCCCTTAGCTTAGTAAGTGTAATCGTGCGACATTAATCTGAACGATTCAATTAATTCCATATAACAGAATAAATAGAATATACTGTATTTTGTTATAATATTGTTAAATCATGCAAGGTTTCTGAATCTTCAAAAGTACTCAAAGAACAAAAAGGAGGAAGTTTGTTTTATTGCAAGAGTATACTTTTTAAACTTTTATATTTTGAAGTGAATAAATAAATAATTTGATGCAATTACATAAATGTGATAATCAGGATGATTGTCTCATCCCTTATTAAGATATCTCTTTTGACTACTGTACTAAGAGAAGGATAAGATTGAAATAGTATAATTAATTCAAATTAAAGCTAAAGGTATTCCTTTAATAAGCGGCTTGATTTGAATCCAAGAATTTCACTCAGACGTTGTAATTAATCGTGTCATGAGAACCACGTATTTGACTAAGGACAGCTTACACGCATGTCCTTACGGCCTTTGTAAATCCATGTTATTAACTATATTAGGTCGAGGATATTCATGTGGATTCACGGGGAATTGTACTAATCCTTAAGGTTATAAATCTGCACAGTGTAAAGCCCAACACTTTATTATTTGATCAAGAGGTTGTACTGTAATTGGAAATCTTATGGGCTTTTCACAAATTCTAATAATACTACGCCAGATGTCCTCTAACAATTTGAACAATAGAATAATGAAACATAAGAGCAAACATTAGAATGTAACAGCAAATAAATATGTCTTAATTCATCCCGATTCGCATGTCCGTTGTTTGATGCAAAAATCATTTGTACCTTTTCTTGCATGAAGTTCACGACGAAATACAATGTATTCATAATACATTTACATCGCTTAGATTAAACTTTTATTGTGAAAATTATATATTTTGTATTTCTACATCTTCTTGGTGTGTTACTAAGATTGAAAACTCTCTTTCCCTCTTTCCCTCTTTCTCTCTCTCTCTCTCACTCTCTCTCTCTCTCTCTTTGTCTCTTTGAAGGACTTGGTTTATTGAAACTTGTTAAGAATTCAAGATTTGTAAACTGGAAGGATATCAATTTACGTGAGAAAGTAAACTTCTCGACGAAAAAAACACTGTTACTTGGACTCCATGTTATTTTACTTCTGAACCTATCACTTTCCAACATCCAACTGGAGTTACCTGACTTTTAATTTTCTTCATATATTCTCTACAGCCGAAAGGAAAAGCAACTGGCTACCTTACTTCCACTCCACTAATTAGCAGCTTCATCTAGCTACTTTAGGCAAATTGACTAATACTTATCTTAAAGCGATAATTTTCTGCTCCTCAGAAATCAAACCTGCAATCACACTTCTATACAAATCGGAAGTAATAAGTTTGTTTTATTATAAACTAGCTGTTATGGTTATTCTTCGCATGGGTCGGATAAAATATTTATGTAAGCAAACTGAAAAACGAAAGAAAACACCTCTAACCCTCAGCCGATGGGGCTGTATTTGAAAATCAACGGCTCTGAGAGTATCACTATTGAGCTCAGTGATCCCGAAAACTATGATTTTGACACTAATATCGGTCATTTTGTACTACTTTTACATGTACCGGTAAACGCTCCCGTTCTAAGACCCCCTGGTTCGAATTTTAAAAAAAAACAAACAAACAAACAAACGCTTCGTCCTGGTCTGGGGCGTGACCAAGGTACTCGTGACCAAAATTTGGTAACTCTAGGTCCACTCGTCTGGTCTCCAGACCGCAACGCCCCCCTTGAGAACCCCCTGATTGGACTTTTTTTTTTAAAAATAAAAGCGCTTTGTCTTTGTCTGGGCCTGGACCAAAGTACCCGTAACCAAAAAAGTGCGTCCAGGTTTAGCCTCAATTTCGTCTCCCCATGAATTTCCCCGAATGTGATTGCAATCGATAGCTTTTAATGCATAGAACATAACTGTGAAGGAACCACAGTGGTCAGATGCACCGTTCCTGAGATATCGCGTTCGAAAACTGTCGGATGCCAGGAGATGGCGCCAGCATCGAGGTTGATATCGACCTGGTACTTTAGTTTATGAAACTCAATCAGAAATATCATCATCGGAAGTCTTTTCAATGCGAAGAGAAACGTAGGACTATCGATGACCGGGCACAACAAACTCATAGTTGTGGCCGTAACAGAAGCACCAAATAATGGTAGCCATGTGTGAACAACATTCTACTGTACAACAGTATGTTGTATACTTGTATTCTATACTTGTATTCTTTATTGTATACTTTTGTTCCCTTCGAGCAAAATTTGGTTTATAAACATGTACAAGCCAGTTTATTTTTATAGAGGAAGAAAGAAATAATAAAATATTATTATATATTTTTAATATAGTAGATAATTGAATGTTGATACGTAACTAAGAACGACGAACTGAAGGTTTCATAGAAACGAACAAGCAAGTTATAATGTAAAAATAATGTAATGGACTTGCTGTTGTGTTGTATGTGGTTTAACGTTTTACGAAGCATTATATGAAGATAATAAAAGGTTTAACAAGGTAATTTAGAGTCGGTCTTTTTTATTATCTACGAACCAGTGAGTTTGTTGTGTCAAATATATTTGTTATAACTGTACGTACTCCAGACTGGCAACAACGAGCTTGATCAACGATTTTAATATGATACGGAGTTATACCTGTAACCATTATAACGTGATAGCTTTACACTTTATACAAATACCCTTAGAGGCATTAAGAGGCGATCTCGCAGCTGCGCCTCGATACTGGTGCCATCTCATGGCATCCCACACTTTGGAACGCGATAACGCAGGAATGGTGCATCTGACCACTCTGGTACTTTCCGAGTCGTGTTTTATGCATCGACGCTATCGCTTGCATTCAAGTTAGAGCAAATTCATGGGGAGATGAAATTGGGGCTAAAGGCTAATGCTTTGTTGGTCGCACTCTGGTAACTCTCGGTCCACTCGTCTGATCTCCAGGCTACATACAGACAACATAGACACACACACAAACAAACTCCTTATTTTAATTATATTAGATTAAGATCAATAATTATTTAGTTAATAAGAAGGAAAGTTTTAAAAATATTATTGATTCTGATATTAAAAAGGAATACCATTTACAAGAAGCAAGTAACGAAAAATGAACTTACGTCTTTTAATAACTAGGAATAATAACGGAAAACCTACTTCTTTAGTATTTTAGGTCACTAAACTTGTTTCGAGTTTTTAATCTTCCTAATTCGACGCTCCACTAACCGTTTGGCATTCCTTCAAGAAGTTGATAAAGTGAAGATAAATTAAAACTCTTCAGCAGAGATAGGCAGGAATAACAAACCCATATGTATCCACCTCTTCACTTTATTTTTCTTCCTTTTGTTGTAATTGGTTGAAACTTGCTGTTGTGGGCAAGGTTTTAAGGTTGGTTAACTCCTCCCTCTCCTCCCATTCCCACTCCCATAAAGGCGGGGCAATTGTTTTTTTTAAAAGAAAGCTGGGAAATGTTTATAATACTAAGCGACCTTGGCTCTTCCTCCTTTATAATAATTTTTTCATTAATTATCACATAATAGACTTGACTTCCGGTCGTTGCCATCACAACAAAGGAAAACACATTTTGATGTATAGACCTAAAGGTGCTGCAGAAATACTAACATATTTTCTTCTAACCTGTGGATCTATTTAGGAACTTTGGGTTTACACCGAGCTCTACGCCGCTAATCTGAAGACAAACAATGGTCTTTTTTCTCCAGTCTTTTGAGTCATCCATAACAATACCGTAAGAAGGGGTTACTTTGCACCAGACGTAAGGTATCAGTACTTAGTATGAACTATCGATATTTGTAAAGAAAATTATGTATTTTCTGGTGCTGGCACAAGAACCACATTCTGATACTTCAGCATATGTCCAGAAAACTGCCAACTCAGAAACAGAAAAAAATCCCAGTGAAATGATTTGCCTTGCTTGGCTGCTCTTTATGTCCAAGAATATCATCCCAACCGTAACTAATGGAAGATTTACATGTTTTGTGTTTTCAGGCAGAAGTCCACCCAAATTTGATGACTTCTCTTATTTAAAAAAAAAAAAAATCTAATATTAGTCATGCCTATGCGTATAAGCATCAGCCTGGCTTACTTTGCACCGGCCCAAAATGTCTAGTAATTTCAAAAAAAAAAAAAAAAAAAAAAAAAAGCCTTTTTGAGTGAAACCCCTCTCAAACTATTTTTCTGGACCTGCCGTAGCAAGAAATGCATTCCGGCATCTACTTAAATAGAAACTTTACCTTAAATTAGTAGGCAGGAACTACCAGCAGTAATAATTTCTTATCTAAGGGGTTACTTTGGACCGGTACAAAGTATTCCCAATTAGAGGCTGAAACCGCCTTCTCCGAATTTTATTTTCTTATGCCTTTAAAACGTTTCACACTTCGATTTCAACTAGTGCTTCAAAGTCCCATTATACACAATAGTATTTTACGAAACTGGCTTAACTTTGACGGAAATTCTTGTAGATGATATCTTTCAAATTTTGTTGGCCTTTACAATGACTACTTTCCATACCTCTAAAACAACAAACCCTCCAGGTAATTAGAACTGATGTTAATCAGCAACATTATAGCCAAAATACAGTTAGATGTTCTATCTTATATAAGCAGTTGAAACTTTCTCTTTACAGTTCGTGGTTTAACTGACAGAGGACTGTGCATCTCTTTTCATATTTTGTTCAATTGCTACCGTAAGATAAAACAAACAAACTCCGCCACTGTATATAATTTATTCTCCAACACGAAATCCATTCCGGCATCTATCTGAAAAGGAAATTTATCTAACAGTAGAAGGCAGGAGGTACCAGCAATAATAAATTCCTATCTAGGAAGTTATTTTAGACCGGTGCAAAGTAACCCCGATTAGAGAATGAAAAAGCTTCTCTCAGCTTTATTTTTTTCATGACATTAAAACGCTACACATTTCAACTATTGCATCAAAGTCCCATTATACACAGTAATATTCTACTTGATTTATCTTGGACGGGCATTCTTGTGGGTGATAGGCTATCTTTCAAATTTTCTCACCTTTTACAGCGACAGCTTTCCATACCTCTACAACAACAAACCCTCCGGATAATGAAAATTGATGTTAACCGCGAATATTATTACCCAAATACAGTTAGATGTTCTGTCCAACTTTCCCTTTACAGTTTATGGTTTTACCACGTGCAACTCTTTTGTGCAAAGTTATCCAGATGTCTTACGGAATCTGATTGTTGCAATTGTTTTTGAAAAAGTTAAGCTCATAGAAACATTTACAGTTGACATATTCGTATATAAGAAAATATACGGTATACATCAGCCAACGATTGAGGTGCAACTACTATGGTAACAGGTTTTGGCATTTTGTATTACACATATACAAAAACACACCAAGCCAGGGGCGGATCCAGGGGGGAGCGAACGGGGCAATCGCACCCCAAAGAGGAAACTTTCTTATTTTATATATAAAGAAAATCCACCCTTGAGTTTGGAGATCTTAAATGTAGCTCTAAGTAGCAGTATTACAACCCACCGTTCCCCACCCCAGAAGTCCATCTTGGATCCGCCCCTGCACCAAATGCACTATAAATGAAGTTGGTGTGTTAAAAGATGAAAAACATATAAAGTGGAAGAGTTGTTGACATCAATCATATACTTTTTCCTGCAGGATTCATTTCATGATAAAAGGAAAGATCAAGCAGGTATATCCTGACCAGGATAGCAATGCGGTTTTGGGAGGATGGCGCTGCTGTTGTGTTTACATCAGTTTCTTGGCAAGCGCGGTGAGACAGGGGAGCGGAAAGTTTCACTCTGCAGTGTATCCAACGGTTTTTAAAAGTTGCAGTTTAGATGTTATGCATAGCGTAATCTCTTTCCACTTAATAAAGAACGCCGTAAGTTATGTGATTATAGTGAACCATTCCTGCAATAATCCAGATGTATTGTGAATAGTGATATATGAATGGAAATTACCAATTTAAGAACAACACAGCACAACTGAGAATTCAGTTAGCCTCTGCCGTGTATTAAAAAGATTGTATAAAAATTCATTACGTTTTATTCGATGTCGTTATAAATTAGGAGCAACCAGTAAAACGCTGCTCTTGTTACTTTGTTCGCAAGTTAATATGGAGTTATATTTTTTGTTGATGATGTTTTTTGCTCGTTACTTAAGATGTTCTGCAAATAACTTCAATAACTTTTGAAACTATTTAACTTGAGCCAAGGGCGGATACAGGCTGAATGTTTGGGGGTGGTCGTACAAAGTCAAATCAAGGTAAGAGTGTATTGCAAAAAAAAAAAAAAAAAAAAAAAAGTAAAAATAAATAAATGAAACAACTTTAGAAAAGAAGAAGTACCGGTAGCTATTTTCTGCAATTTCTAGAACAGAAATGGCCTCCTGCGATTTCGAAGCTGGACATTTTTTTGAGCAAGAACACCAAAGTGAGTAATTTTTTGCAATTTATTATTTGACTTCTGCAACGTAAAACAAAAAAAAAAAAAGTAAGGCCTACCTATTTTAGGTTTTATTTTACATTTATAATACAAAGGTGAAAGTTCTTAGGTTTTATTTTTAAAATAAAAAATATCCTATTCTGGGGGGAAATCGTCTCAATCGCCCCCCCCCCCCTTGGATTTTCCCCTGACTTGAGCATATGCGTGAAGTGGCTTATTACGAACAGGACAAAAAGAACTGTGATAGATTGATTACAAGTAATCCGGTTACAAACACTGCTACTTGCATTTTAGTTCCAAAACCCGCCGCTCGCACTCGTTCGCTGGTCACGTAATAGCTCCCATGCTGAGTATTGTTTGCAGCCAACTTGATAAGAAGGATCTCCTGCAGTGCTGCAAGATTCTCGCCGCGTGGATTAATACACAGATAAGAGTGACAGGTAATTACACACGCAGTCCTGCCGAGCTATGAAACAGTTTGCTTTCCTTTTGCTCAACAAAATCCGTGCCATTAGATGGTAGTTTTCGAAAGTCAAATACACCTGGCAAACCATCATGCAGCGGTGAACTTTTCTAATTTTACTTTTTTATATTTTTTAACTTATTAAAGAGTATTACCACTGGGTGATCTCAGTAAAACGTTAAAATATTTTAGTTTTCTTACATAAAAAGAGGTGATAATATAATATTCATAGACATTTACTGAATTTGATGTCGGATGTAAATAGTAAAAAAAAAAAAATGAAAAATGTATATTCTTCATCTTAACTCAATTATGTACTTCTAAAATCAAGTTACACTCCAACGTGTAAAATATTCTATCGATAATTGGACCGCTTGGGTGCCAAGTGGCTTAATGTCTAAAAATAAAACTAAATGGACTAATGCTTTCGTTCACCTCTACAGATGGTACTTTGTAAAAGAAATTTCAGTAAACTGTAATTTATAAAACCATACTACATACATATGGTTTTGGTTGACAACAACAAAAATGTGAATTGTTCAAATTTCACTCCTGGAAAATTTCAATTATGGAGTTAGGGCATTTGGCATCCAAGTGGCAATCGTTTCTAATATACTGTATGTATTCTCAGAAAATTGAAATGAAATTTATCAGTTTAACGTTCCACCATCATGGCCTTTAGGCTAAGGGAGACGGATGATTAATGGAAGTAAATGATGATGAAAGATTCGGTGGAGTGAAAATGTGAGAGAAAAGAGAGTACCGTGAGAAAATCAACGAACACGATACTATCCACCACAAACTTACTTGGTAGGGGATCGAATCAGGGGATATCTATTCTCAGCAGTGATTCCCAGACTTCTTGACTCTAGGATAAGAATTAATACATTCGTAAGATCAAGGGAATTTAAGATTTTTTTCTAAAATTTATTTTTAATAATAATAATAATAATAATAATAATAATAATAATAATACAATTTATCTGCTGCTTTGCGATGACTGAAGCAGTACTCACATTTACCTTTCTGTCATAAATAAATAAAATAAATTTAAAATACGTCAACAATGGAATTAGAAATCCATTTATTCAAGATTACACTGACCTGCTTTGTCGGGTTGCGTCGAGTTTTATACTAACACTGTACATGCAACCATAAAGTAGCTAACACAATGTAAACATGATTCATGAATGTAATATGTATATAGAGAGATCAAATTAAAAGTTTAACTAACATCAACAACCAGTCAGATTTCAACAGAAATTATTATTTTGCATATCATGCTTTTTTATGTATTCGAATTTTGTGTACTTATTTTTTGTGCTGCAAATATGGTAGAACTGACCCTGGTACTTACAAATGTTTTTGTAACTTCATTCTTATATATATATATATATATATATATATATATATATATATATATATATATATATATATATATATATATATATATATATATATATATATATTTATCTTTACGTGTGTGAATAGTGAGATGTGGTCATTCTTATATATATCTTTCTCTTTCCCTTTAGAGTTAGTATCAAATAGCATTTGCGTTTCTGTTCGCAGTCACGATCCTGCAATGTCATGGAAACCGGTTAACAAAAAGTAAAGAAATACAAACAAACATAATTGTACACGCATTGCATACTATACACGACCCATTCTTCCTACCAATATTAAGTTACAGACAAAAATAGCATGATTCCCTCTCTTAGACGCAGGTAAAACTTAAGTGTATGTTTTGATGCCAAATAATTATGAAAGCACATGATGGTTATTACTACATGTAACGTATTTTCAGAAATATGTAATATTTAAGGCCAAAATTTTGTTTCCTTTTGTTTGTATCTAAACTAAAACAAAAAAGTGAAGGAAAAACAGAAAATTTTAGTAGGACAGCAGACAATTATGAATAATAAACTATCAACTTAACGTAATTTAAAAATAACATTGCAAACGACTATCCATTTCATAAAGATAGGCCCCTGACTTCGCGGTGCTGCCGTGACGTCCAGTCAAAACTTATACTGCATTCTCGTACCTCATTGGAATTGTTGGAATGTTGTCTTTTCAATACTTAAGACATAAAAATTTTCTTTGTACTGTATAGTGAGAAAAAAAAAATTAATCAAAAAGTGCGTATTTTTTCGTACTTTTTTGGTAAATCAATGTTTATAGGACTATATCTCGGAAAGGAGATAACATGAAATAATTTCCTGTGCACGATACGTAGGCGCGTCTATACCTGTACGTTCTGAAAATTTCATTACTCAACACGTAGTAATTTTCTTGTTATTCAGTAAAAAGTGAGACATCATTATCTCTGAATTGCTGCGGTGTATTAACAATCTGAAAAAAACTTTTAGAAAGATCTTAAAGTAGCTTTTTCAACCAAACTGTTTTGACTTGTTTTAAAAGATAAACAATCACAAATATGACATTATGATTTTCTCTGCTTTGCGCCCTTCGCTATCGCAGTTTATACGGAGTGCTACGTTGCCATATTTTCCTGGCGCGTATACACTCTCAGCCAGACGGGTATTTAAACTTGTCACGCACACTTAACGGCACTTTTTAGAGATATGTTTAAAATGTAATGTCTCCAGAGATTTTAAACCAATTTCTTAGAAATTAACAGGATATACAGTAAATGTACCAAGTGTTCAAAATTAGAAAAACGAACTCTTATCTTGTTTGGATTTGCATGTGATGGTCCTCGAAAATTTGTTGCTTTTTGTCAGTTTATTGCACGCAGTACAAAATACACAGAAACAAAAACACGCACAAAGTTTATTATATGATACAACCTTAGTTGATATGTAATATTGAGTTTACAATTCACAGAAAATCTGTTTTCAGATCTAAGAGCTCCAAGCTACATTAGAATCTGCCTTTGAATAGGAATGACGCGTTTTTTTTTTTCCGGCGCAGCCTCAGGTTTACTTGAAACAGAGTTACTATCTTGTTCACTCCCGGATACGCCACTGAGCACAGAATAATCAATGTCCTTACTATTAATTACTAACTCATAACCGTCTGAGTCGGAGTCATTCATCAGTTCTGCAATTTCATTATCGCTAAACATTTTGCCTCTTCTTTTTATAATACCGCCGCTCGTGAAGGAATATCCCTTTTTTTTTCAATCAAAAAGCACAATATAGCCTATACTCACGAAAATATAAATGACCATTCGTCCGTCTCATTGCAATGAACCCATATGATATAAGTGCGTGTGTAAGTTTTTGACGCCTACGAACCGAAGGGAAGTGTTGAAGACTTAATCAGTGCGACGTGATTGGACGCAAATACAGCCCTCGTCACCTACTCATTGCATTGTTTACTTTCGTTGAAAAAAAACAAAGGACCCATTCTGTGTTACTGTACATTCGGCAGGGGAATTGATCGCAGAACTTGGGTGAACACGCGATTGCCAAGGCTGCATTTCTTTTTAACCTTTAACATGTTCGTAAGCTGGAAAGTGTGTATACTGACAGATCTTGAGGTAGAAATGGAGCCATTGTTAATAAGTGTTCAGGAAGATAGCAGGAGCAGCGATGAGTCAACAAACCCATTACGAAAGTGAATGAAGTAAATAGATTAAGAGATGAGTTTTTGGATGTGCTACTTCAACATTTTATTTCCATTACATTGAAATGTGTACACTCATGCCCAAAATTATTGTCGCATATCTATAACTGTCTTCTTGTAAGAATATACTTTGATAATGATTTTGCAGGGTACTTTTAATACTGATACTATATGTAGAGTCGGGAAATGTATATTTGTGGTAAAATTCATAGGAAAAGAATACGAAAATTAGCATGAGTAAAACAAGATGTTGCTAAATGGATAAGAAAATTTTAGTTTCGTTTTATTGTTCTTATTTACTGCTCTTTTGACATGAAATTTGCCACATACATGTCTTTGCCGATTATACACATACTAACATTATAAGAAATACCAGGCGAATTCGTTATCAAATTATATTCCTACAATAACATATTTATAGACATGCGACAATAATTTTGGACATGAGTGTACATGCATTAATATTTTTATGATGTTGTGAAAGGTTATAATAAATACTTTTCCCTCTTACATTCTTATGAAGTAGGCTTCGCGCAACAAGCTTCCTGAACGCGACAACAGTGCACGACAGCGTTGCCGCACTTCCATTTACTGTATGTTGTTTCTTCATATAAGCGCGGGGAATTTAAAGATTGGGCTGCAACATGGCTCACCGCTTAACGCAGAGAATATGTTGAAGTAAACATTTTTTTTTAAAATAAATACTCTACCAACTGAACCCTTTTTGTTAATAGTTTCAAATATTTGGAACACTAGACTTCCAAATTTTCGAACAGTGTTTTGTACGTTTCTCTACCTACCATGGTAAAGGAGATCAGAGCGTCGTACATTTGTTTTAATTTCACAAAAAATATCAAGTGATGAAAATTGAACTTTTCACAACTTACAGTTAATTGATGCATCTACATATTGTACACAGGAAATTATTTCACGTGATCTCTTTTCTGAGATATAGCTCTATAAACATTGATCTACCAAAAAAGTACGAAAAAATACGCACTTTTTCATCAATTTCTATTTTTTTCTCACTACATAGTACAAAGAAAATTTTTATATCTTAAGTATTGAAAAGAAAACATTCCAGCAATTCCAACGAGGTACAACAATGAAATATAAGTTTTGACTGGACGTCACGGCAGCACCGCGAAGTCAGGGGCCTATCTTTATGAAATGGATAGTAAATTAGAAGCTAAGAAGATATTTCAAGTTACATTTCGTAGGAACCTTAACTTTTTGCAAGAAAAGATGTTTTTTTGAAGTGCAAGGCTAATGCTGATTTTGATCCTCTTAGAATAACTCATACATACGCTAAACCTAAATGTCAGTGTCATTGAAGAAATACGATTCTTTCTAAAAGCGTGACCTGAGAATTTCAGCAGAATAGATATATGTGGCACATCCGTGAACTTAGCCCCACATACACCCTCACTAATTTGAAAACATGTCAAATAATAGTGTCCAATTAGTGCTGATGACCTGTAGTGTTAAAAAAATTGTTAAGAATCAATAAAAGTTCTGGGTAGACCTAGCTTGAACTCTGTATATTGTCAGTACTTATTTGGGCATTATTTTTGGTGTTTTAAAATTGGTGTGGGTGTGGATAGGGCAGATTCATGTGAAGGTAGCCCCACCCATTTGTTATAATGCAGCATTAATTTTGTAAACTATGTCAAAAATTAGATGTATATTAGTGCTGACGATACCGTATAGAAAGAAAATTAGTACTATTTGTCTAATCCTAGAAATGAGAGACCATTTTTTTTTCTCTAATGATGCTGCCATTAAAGATTTTCATATATCTTTTGGCTTTTTGATAATAGCAATAATTTTCTTTCTATGCGGTATCATCAGCACTAATTTAACACTCAGTTGGTTGAGTGGGTGGGGCTAGAGTAACCCTAGCCCCACTCAGAATCTTTTTCTCTAACTTTGTGTAGCAGCAAAAAAAAAAATCATTATAGCTAATAAACGCTAATTGGACATTCACTCCTGAAATATGTTTTAAAATTAGTACAGGTATGGGTGAGGCCAGGTTCACGGACATGTGGTATATGTGGCTCAAAGTTTCGCAAAATTGTTATTTTTACTTATACTGTAGAGAAAAGAAAGTTTTATAGAGTAGAATACCATGCAGTATTCTCTCTGCTGCTAAACGTCTGTTTAGGAGTGTTTGAAGGATGAAGTAAAACCAGACGATATATACGGTGGCCCAAAAGTAGGTTTACAGCTCACTGTATTGATCAGCTCACTATATTTTATATCATTTCTTATTGTTATCAAACAGGTAGACTTAGTTTCTTTGTTCTTAATGTCTTTTTACATATAACTTAAGCCCGGAACAGTCGAAGCAAATAAATTCATAAGCTAGAATGTTATCTATACTTGATCAATGCAGGGGTGTATGCCTACTTTTGAGCCACTCTGTAATAGACCTTCCGTTGCACCTATTACCAGTTTAATAAGCATGAAGAGTATAGTGTAAGAATTTAGCTATAGAAGATCGAGCTTTCTACGCTCCCTTGTAGCTATGCCCAGGGGTGCCCATCCCCCCAAAGCTGATGGCGCACTCCCCCCCAAAATTAATAATCTCTTCCCTCCTCAAAACTCAAGTCCTCTAAAAGCAATTGCCCCGTGTAGCAGTACTAGTAATTGTTATTTTTGTTGTTTTTATTTCCTGTAGTAGTATTATAGAATGCTTGTAGTAGTAGTAGGGGCAGTAGTAATTATAAAAATGGCATTACTTTTATTAGTAGTCTTGGTAGTGTACAATACTAAATATGTTCTATAAGGATATTGAAGGGTATAAAAACTTGTACACACTGTGTATGGCACAGGTATTCTTTTTTTACAATTAGTAGTATTATTTTTTTCTTTACAAAATATTGATATAATTCCCTTGATACATGATACATATATTGATACATGAAAAGTAAGACGCAAGTTGCAAGTTATTGAGTTTGATACCAAAAGAAAATGTTATCCTCGAAATTAGCCTACAAAAAGAAGTGATATCCAACAAAAAACATTCCTGTAAAAGACCCAAGTACGAGTGGCCTTAAAAAGAATTGAAATCACAAAAATAGGCGCCAAGTTCTGGTGGACAACAGTTACAAACACTCACTGGCTCACTTCAAATTTAGATTTGAAACTTGGCTGTTGTCTGTATGGTTACCACTAGCTCACAATTATGTCAAACTACTTTATAATTTTCAACAGACAACATAGGCAAGTTTCAAATCTAAATTTGAAAGTGATTCCTTGAGTGTTTGTAACTGTTGTTCACCAGAACTTGGCGCCATCCTTTCATATAGCAACTTGCGCGGTACTTCATTCATCGAGTTTCTAAGCAGGGGGTAGGGGGATTCATTCTCGAGATTAAAGAAAAAATTGCATCGTGTTCCAATGTTATTCTGACGACAACAAAATTACTTATTCGACATTAAAGTAAAATTCTTCCACAATTTTTTTATTCCCCCCAATATTTTTCTCGATGGCACAACTTGCGCCATTCATTCCTCCTGTGGGCGGCCCTTCTCTCTTAAAACGAACCAACCTTTCCTTTCATACGGCTACTTGCGCGGTACTTCATTCATCGAGTATTGAAGCAGGGGGTACGGGGGTTCACCCCGGAAAATTTTTGAAAATTAGCTTCTCAAAATCGTGTTTTAATGCTATTCCGACAGTAAAATTGCTAGTTCGAAAGTAGAGTAAAATCCCCCCCAAAATTTTTCTCAATGGCGCAGCTTGCGCCATACATCCCCCCTGTGGGCAGCCCTGGCTATGCCACTGTAGCACAGTAAATTTGCACATACATTCGAAATCTAGGGTGAAATATTAAGATGAGATATAATTTGATTAGTGTACGTAAGAGCCTAAAAAATTTTTTAAAAAAGCTTTGAATGATGAACAAGAGATTATCTACCAGAAAAAGTGAGAAAAGTGTATGTAAACATAAGAGAGCGTTGCTTTTAAGGTAGGTAAGTGCATAAAAACATTCTTTAAGTTCGCTAAAAGTTAATCGAGAAATAGTTCATTAAAAAAGCAAAAATAAATTTCTGCAAAGTTTACTAATTAAAAAAATATTTGAAAGGTGATCTCAAATTTTGATAGGGTCGGTAACAGACTGACGGGAATGGAAATGATCATTTCTGAAGATACATCGAAGAGTGTAAAGTGAATATTGCAACAATTTCCAGGTTGATGGGGTCTAGTCGGAAAATTTGGTATAAGAACACTTTTAAGTAGAAAGAAAGTACATAACAGAATCAATAATAAAAATTAAGAAAAGGAACTTGATAGATGCAGAGGTCGTATATAATCTTTTGTATTGAAAATTTAAGCAAATCATATGAACAGTTATTGTCTACGAAATTAGAAAGTGCAGTGAAACGGCTGCTTAGGGGGGCAGGAAGAAGCGAAAATGAACTCATATATGCACACGATTAGTGTCCTTTAATGTAAGATGGTATTGTAAAACAGTAATGAAAATAAACAATGTAGGGCTACTTGCTTCTGTTTATTTGTATTAAAAATATGAAAGTGAGAATCTTTATATATTGTAGAAGTAACTTCCCGAACACCTACCACCATGTTTACAATTTGTTGAATGATATCAACTAGAGAAAAACATATTTTTGAAGCACAACCAATGTGTTTCGATTCTTTCTCTTCAAGCTCTGAAGTTCTTAGAGCTCTCAGGAACCCAGCTGGAAGTCGCGCTTCCTTTTGTGATTTAATTTTCAGTCTCGTTTCTTGCAAGCGTTTCCCCAAGAAATCCATGAAAGAATGGGTTCAAAGAGGAGAGTTTTTTACTAGGACAGTTTTTATCTATATACATTCAGATTTTCTTCTTCCTTGATTCGTTTTACAACGTTCTTTAATTTTTTTCTTAATATATCTGATGCTAGGAATCTAGAGGGGGTGTAATTCTTTTTTTTTTTTTTTTTAATGATGTATAGAGAAACGGAAGTTTGAATAAATAAATAAAACCAGGAATGACCTACTCTATCCAAATAAAGGTCTTCTGATCGTCTCTTTCTAGACTGAATCAAGAAGTTTCTAAAACTCCTTCGTGTCTACAAGTTTTTTTTTTTTTTTTTTCCTAGCGGTTTCGCTTTTAATGCCGGAAATCGGGTTAATTTTGTCTTTGGAATGACTATGGTTGACTAGAAGTTCACCTTAAAATGAATTTCATGCCTCATATAGACTCAGAGATCAAATACATTATGTAATGTTAAGTTCCGTTCGATATTGAGGGTACCGGTATATTGTTTATTCTAATGCATTTCTGCCTGCAGAGACCTGATTCAAATGCATTGTTTGAAGCGTTACAACATTTTGTGATTAATGAACTATTTGAAGCTTATTAAGAATATAAGAATTACTTACTACACAACTACAATATACAATTTATTGGGAATATAAGTATTACTTATTACACAACTTCAATATACAGTTTAATCTCATTATAGTTTGAAGAATGTAAGTCTAAAAATAGTTTAATTGCGCCAAATTCTAAACTAAGACAAACATTGCTAATTTCTCTTTTTCTGGCTTTTTTCTAGAAACGCTTGGAGAGGTTTCAACTTCAGTGAATACTGTATATTTATTATCTGACTGTATTATTGGAGTAGTCGGAACAGCACAAATAATCATGTTGAATTCCTTCCAAACAGACGTTTCTCTCTTCCAAATGGAAGGAACAAATCAAACGAATGGGGATTTTGTTTTGCTTGTGCGAGTGAAGGGAAATGAATTCCAATAAGAATCTTTTCTTATATTCTGTTTTTCCCTTTCCGCTCTTCATAGGCGTCTAAGGATTGAATATAAATGAAAACTTATCGTTTGCTTATTTCCAGAAACTAAAGCACTGATACTGCTTTCAAAGCTAATAGCCACTTTAGAGACTAATGCAATTAAATGACATGAAAGTGTAAATATATACAGTATAATGCTACTCTAGCTAACGCCACATAAGAACGTTCTAAACATTAGTAGGACTTTAAAGGAATGCATTGTAACTGAATAAGTGAATGGATATTATAAAGATACAAGAGAAGAAAAATTTAAAATTGCAGCAGCAAATTTTGAGACGTAACTCATTAAATCAAATGTAACCTGGTAGAAAAGGCATGTGGACGCATTAAGGTGGGCCATGGATTTCAATTTGAACTGAAGGTCCACCTAAGATATAGCGTCGGTGCTGAAACAAGACGATCAACGTTAACAAACAAACAACAGTAAAAAATGTAACTGAAAAGTATTTAATAGGCACAAGTTGGAAAACGTGCTATTTTCATAGCTATAAGGTGATAAATTCAAGGAAAAATATGTAATAAAGGCCACTGAAATCTACTAGAATAGGTCTATGCTTAGTAGAACTAAGTTAACAAGTAATACACAAATCAACACATGTCATTGTGTTAAAATCGAGCGGTTCCTAAACGAAGAAATGTAGAATATGAGACTGAGTGAAGGAGTAATATAATCGTTTTAGTTTAGTAATCAGGAGGCTCCAAATTTAAAACATATGATGTGTTATTCTGTTTCCCCAGGGTGTCCACAGTTCTACCAGAAAACTGATTGTGCATTCTCTCTAAACACACAACTGAGGTCGACTTTCTCCCCCCCCAAAAAAAAAAAAATCTTCAAGTCTACTTCCTCCGCCAACACTCTACTGAAGCAAATCTTTCGAATTGTTCATCATTTAATCCGATGGATCTAAGACGTTGTTAACAAAGAAAAAAAAATATTATTATTTCTAGATAAAGAATGAGAACTGTTCTGCAGTACGCCAAATTACAAGTTGTTAGTACCATTCGCAAGAGAAAATAAAGTAAAAGACAGGGAGCAAAAATGAACTATGGCACAATTGTAGCAACTTCCTTGGTTCAAACTTTTCTCCAGACGTAAAGTGTGGCAGACTTTAGTCAAATATTCGTCTTTATTGCAACCGCATAATAGAAAACATATTTTAATCTGTAGGATTTTAAAAAAAAGTTATAATGAATGCATATTTTAAAATATGACTTTATTTTAGAATTTTAAATATAATTTAGTAGTTTTTATTTGTTTACTTTTAATTTTTGACACTTCTTTGTTTTAATAATTGACTACACTACACAGTCAGTGTTTTTATTATTAATAACACTGGTATACAAAATTTTGCTTATTATTGAAATGAAATGAAATTTTGAGTTTTAGGTCCCACGGTTATGCCGGCTAGGCTAAAGGAGACGGTGAAGATGAGTAATGAATGAAATGGTGGAATGAAGAAAGTGGGAGGAAACGGGAGAACCCCGAGAAAACCCACGCACACGGTGTTTGTCCACCACAAAGTTCACTTGGCGGGAGCAGGGTTTGAACCCGAGACCCCTAGCACCAGAGGTGAACTTGCTTATTATTGTTTCTTGATGAATTTTTATGTATTTTGACCCTCTGAACACGAATCTGGCACTTATTTTTGTATAGTGTCAATATTTTCAGTGATATAAGCATGTTTTATTTTTCTACCTATGCTGGTTTATGCAGAGCAATTTGCGTGCATTTATCTCAATACTCGCTAGGTAGTACCACATTTGTTATTACACATAACTGTTCGGAGTAGCAAACAGAGAATATAGATTCTAAAGATTCATATCAGAATTGTAAATTGATTAAATAGAATCTAAGCAATAATTAAGCTCTAGCCAATTCTGGTAGTAATGAAATGGTCATAAAGTGCTGCTTCCACATTTTCCACAGTTATTTTATATTATCGTGTAAGTCTATCTGAGTGTACGCGTGTGTAGTTAAATATCAGTGTGTTAGTGTCATTGTGTGTAGTTAATGTATTTGAGTAACATCTCGTCCCATCGGAAGTGCAAGTTCCGTGCGGATTCCTTTTGTTATGTGTGTGGATACTATGTTGGTCCGAAACAGTTGAACCATAGGATTGTGGCTGGAACAAAAGTTTATGCAGCCTATAAAGCTTACTTCAGAATGGCGGTTGGGGATCTTGACAAGCCATGGACTTCACATGTGTCTTGTGGTAATTGCAGGTCGACGTTGGAACTGGTTGCGTGGGAATAGGAAAAGCATGCCGTTTGCCATTCCGCGAATGTGGAGAGAACCTACCAACCATCATGATGATTGTTATTTTTGCATGATCGACTTGACGCACTACAAGAAAGACAAGAACAGACGTCATCTACAATACCCAAACATAACATCTTCCCGAGCACCTGTTCCGCATAGTGAACTCCCTATTCCCTCACCTCCGCCCCAAATTGTTTTCAATGAAGAAGCAGCTCATTCCGACAGTTCAGATAGTTCGCTCGTTTTGGAAGATAGTGGGAAACCTCATTTACTGAACCAAAAAGAACTAGTTGATCTGATTGGAGATCTACAATTACCGAAAAATAAGTCCGAATTGCTAGCATCAATGATCAAAGAGTGGAACTTCCTACTTTCTTCCTGCAAAATATCTAAGTACAGAAGCAGACATAAATGTTTTTCCGTTTATTTTGCTGTTGAGGATTCA
The DNA here is from genome assembly GCF_964235325.1 of Thermobia domestica. Lineage (NCBI taxonomy): Eukaryota > Metazoa > Arthropoda > Insecta > Zygentoma > Lepismatidae > Thermobia > Thermobia domestica. Next base: position 20,884,570 of record NC_137468.1, on the reverse strand, counting down.
TTGTGCTACTGTACAGATATCGGTGGTCTTTTCAGGGCAATTGGCTTTCAATATGAACCAAAGGAATGGCGACGGTTCATGGACAGTTCGAGTACTAGTGTGAAGGCTATTATTATGCACAACGGAAACCAGTACTCTTCAATCTCTGTTGCACATTCCATCCACATGGAGGAAAGTTATTCAAGTGTGAAACTGATGTTGGAGAAAATTAAATATGAGGAACATCAATGCGACGTGTGTGGGGATTTCAAAATTATTGGTTTTCTTCTTGTGTTTCAAAATGGTTATACTAAATATTCCTGCTTTCTATGTCTGTGGGACAGTCGGGCAACTGACCAACATTATGATCAAACCATGTGGCCTGAAAGAACGGAGCTTATTCCAGGAGCACATAATGTGATAAATGAAGCATTAGTGCCCAGGGAGAGGATTCTCATGCCAACATTACATATTAAGCTGGTATTGGCAAAACAATTGTGAAAGCTCTGGATCGCAATTCACCTGCCCTACAATGTATCAAACAAATGTTTCCAGTTTTATCACAGACAAATGTTCTAGCTGAAATTTTCACAGGGCCTCAAATTCGTGTCATGCTTAATAGTGCTACACTTAAACAAAAAAGATTGACGGAGTTGGAAAGAAATGCTTGGGATTTCTTCATAAGTTGGTGACGGTATTTCTTGTGCATAACCGAGGTGAAGCTTTTGATCACCAAGTTAAGACACTCATTGATCAATATCGAGCATTGTGATGTAGAATGTATTAAAAATTACATATGTTTCATTCACATTTAAATTTCTTTAGGGAAAATTTAGGAGATGTTAGAGAAGAACACGGGGAACGTTTCCATAAGGCCATTCAGGTAATGGAAAGCAGATACGAAGGAAGGTGGGACTGTGCAATGATGGGTGATTATATTTGGGGGTTAGTCCGTGACGAAGTGAACGTTTAACACAAAAGAAAAAGAACCACTAACCTTCACTTTTGATTACGGAATTCCAGTGCTTGATGAACATTTTTCTCTAATCTCAAATACTTTTGTATATTTTTAATAAGAAATGTAATATTCATATATTTCGGTATTTATGTCTTGTTATGTAGATTTTTGTTAGCCAGAAAGTTGATGTCCAAAATGTGTGTTTGTAATTCATTGTTCTATAAGATACAATTTTATAATATGTTATTGTTTCAATAAATTCTGATATACTTATATCATCACAAATTTTGACATTACGGGAAAATAACTGCCATATTCGTGTTCAGCGTATGCAAATCAGTAAGAAACAAATGAAAAATCAACAGAAGCATGACTACAATGTTAGTATTATGGCTGTAGTTCATAAGATACAATTGTATAATATGGTACTGTTTCAATAAAATCGGATATACTTATATCATCACAAATTTTGACATTACTGGAAAATAACTGCCATATTCGTGTTCAGCGGGTGCAAATCATTAAGAAACCAACGAGAAACCAACATAAGCACGACCTTGATCAAAATGTGTATACCAGTGTAATTTGTTATAGATGTAATCATAATTTTATCACTTGTACTATATATGCATTGTGAAATAATGTAGAATAAGACAAAGTGCTGTATTTTTTATGTATTTTAGCTGTTCTCAGCACGTAAAAATAAAGTTTATTATTATTATTATTATTATTATTATTATTATTATTATTATTATTATTATTATTATTATTGTATCTAATAGTAATAATTATTTATGTACTTACCGGAAAAAAATGTTCTCACTTCTTCTAAGGAGATAATGCGGTTGGCGCTCATTTCCAATATAAACTTAAAAATCACTAAATATAAGAAGAAACACAGATAACATTATCATACAATTCAAACACACTGTGATAGGTGGCCAGAAACTTTCTTCTGTAACTTGACAACTTCATTAAATATTAAAATATGAATGTCGCACAAGATAACACACGCGCCGTCAAAACACAGAACTCAGAAAGAATTTTCACGTACTAGGTACAGAATACATGGAAACAGCTGTCACTTGTGCTTCTTCTCTTGATATCAAGAGCGTGTCTGAATGCCATGAGAAGTTTTTAAAACTGTTGCTCTCTAGATAGTGAGTCCAGTGTGCACGTATCCCTTCACTCACAAACTCGTTTTCACGGTAAATACATAATCCAAATTACACATTACTTTATACATTTAAACATTATTTTCTTTATTTCTTTTTCTCGACTTTACAAGAAGCTTAAATTCAAAATAAGATTCACATATTCTTAATGACGTGGGTACAAACTTAGTAAAATGTTAATAAAACCGTGTTTCGTGAGCATTTCGTTTTACCAAAGGATCTGCTTTCGCTCTTTGCGTTAGCGATGCTAGCGTCACTCGGCCTCTTTAGCACCGAAGTTCGCTACCAACTGATCGTCTGATGGTCGCTGGATCACCTATTGAAGGATGGGAAGCTCCTCCATCAACGCTCGTGGAGCCACCTGTCGGAGAGACTAAGAAAGGCGAATTGAGAGAAAAAGAAAGTTAAGAAAAACAAATGAGAAAAACATGATGCTCTATTATGAATATTATTTTATTCTATATGGAACTGACAAAATGTTTCTCCTTTCTGTTTTCACCATAGACACGAAGCTTTAGAAAATGTTAATCGTATTCGAATGGCTTCGCTTTATTATTCTTTTCAACAGGTTTTCTGTCAAACCATCCTCTGTTCCGGCGTAAGGGTAATAGAAAAGATGTAACCGCATGGGGCACCGAGGTTAAGGGGCGCCGGTGAAGTCAAAGACGAATAAGATAGAAGTCCGGCCTACTCTCATCCATATACTTGAAGAAAAGTTGTATTAAATATTTTCACAGTTTTTATCATCGTAAGCAATTTAGGCCTGCTATGTATGTGGCAACCATCATTCTTGTAATAACCTCAGAAAAATGACAATACGCAATATAGCTTCCCCATTTCACTTTGTTAAGTATATTCCCTTTAAAAGTACGTAGCTCGGCTTGATGGCCTCATTCAAGTCAACATGATACAACTATCCACCTTACCCGGGTTCGATTCCCGGCGGGAGCTCATGTGGTTCGGATTCCACGTTAATCAGTAGGTCCAGGTCTCATATAGCCTCGCTGCTGAAAGGGACGTTAAACTAAAATCAACTCAACAACTATCCACCTTCCAATTCTCCACTTTGCAAGACAATGGATTAGTAAAGTGATTTCGTCACTTCCGCTCTCAATCTAAGTGCAAGAGTCCAAAACTCATACTTTCGGTTCCAAGCAATAACAAAGTACTCTATGGTCTGTGGAATCCGAAGGTTCAATGGTTCACAAAAGCACTCAATTGACTTCTGTCCTTAGCGAATTGGATCCAGTTTCTACTTTGTATTCCTATTTCTGCGAGATCCATCTTAATATTGTCCTCCCATCTGTGCTAATGTCTTTCTTAATGGTCGTTTTCCGCTTGGTCTTCCAGTTAAAACTGAAAATGTTCCTACTTTCTTTCATTCCGGCTGCAGGACCTTCTAACCTAAGCCTCCTAGACTGATAAACGGTATAAATTAGGAAGTTCCTCGTTATCAAGTTTCTGCCATCCCCATTCCCGTTCCTCTTGGGTCCGAATACTCGTCTCAGAATCTTGTTCTCAAATACTTTCAGTCTACGTTCTACCCTCAGAATAAGGGTAGATTAGCAACCCTATGACTATGATTAGCAACCATACCGAACCTCGACAGAATTTGCGACGACAAAAGAGATTTTGAACTGGATAATAACTCAAATTCCCTGCTTTTAGTCAACGTTTAATTTCTTCATGAATTTGGTTCTCGTCTGTTAATATTGATCCTAGATATTTGACAGTATCCACTTTATCAAAAGTATCATTCGATATTTTAACGCATCCATAATTTGCCGTATTACGATCCCCACGAACTTCCATGTATTTAGTTTTCTCTGCATTTACTTCTTGACCTACTGTATGTCCCTGCAAGCATTTAATATGGTCTTTGCATTTCTTTCTATTGTTCTCCTGTCATCTCCTAATAAATTTACATCATCAGCATACGCCATAACCTGATGAATGCCATTCAACTCTAGGCTTTGGTTGCTATCTTTGATTTTCCTTATAGCGTACTCCAGGACAAAATTGAATAATAATGGCGACAACTCATCTCCTTGTTTCAGACCATTCTCGACTTGAAAGTTCGTGAACAAAAATTTTCTTACCCGGTCTTGACTTTGCGATTGGTTTAACTTTCGAGTAGTCGCGCCGCGGTCAAAACAACCACAGGAAAATTATTTTTTATCGTGTGTCCACCCTGTTTGTCAGACAGACTCCACCGTCCAGCTAATCTTCCCTCATACCTTCCCGAATGTTCCTACTCAATTACTCCATTATCCATTGTTTAGTGTAACTATTAGTAGTTGTTTAAAAACTACTGAACGTGTATTGTTTTTGCCATTGCTTCGATTCGTACGTACCTTTTGCTTTGAAGATATTTTAAGCTTTATAAACATAAATATTTTTTTAGTTGACAGAAGAGGGGTCGACAGAGTTAACAAACTGAAACTAATTGTGAAAAAGAGGAAACTTGCAATAAACAGCCTAAAAGAAGGAGGGAAATGTTAGGAAAGGACTGTTTGGATAAATCAGCCAAGATGATCTCGTGGAAGGTCTGTCTGAGGAATATGATAGCAAAAAAGATAATGTAGAAGTGAGTAAATACGAAAGTGCAAGTGAGTTTGAAGACCTTCAACCCAGAAATGACCAGCAATTCTCCGAATATTGTCAAAGCAGCACAGGCCGAAATAAGCGATGATGAAGTACATAAAATAGTGTAGAATCGAAGATAACTTAAAAAATCAATGTAGTGCTGTACAGGAGGTGAAGTTTCAACATAATAGGACCGTAGAATAATTCAATGTAAATTTGATTTGATTTGATTTCAACTTATCTCCCTTTCAGCATCGAGACTATATGAGACGTGGAGTTACTGCTTAACGTGGCCGAACCACATGAGCTACCACCGAGAATCGAATCCTGAAGTCCCACGACAATGACGCGAATGCTAACCTCTTAGCTACGAGTGAGCTCTAATTGAGTGTAAAATACGCTGTGAACTTTTGTTTTATTGATATGTTTATATAGTATTTACTTTACTAATTTTCTATTGTATTTGTAATTTTACATGAAATAGAGTTGACTTTCAATCGTATTATTATAAAGAAAGAAATATTGTATTTGCTTACAAAAACAAAAACCATCAGGATTCGAAGTTTCAATAAAAGCAGTGTGTAGTTATCTATCTTAAGAGATATGTAACAAAGAAAATTATATTTTACTCCAAATAAGAATAGAAAACAGTAGATGTGTTATTGTAGGTTTCTCTAATAAGTATTACTGTAGATCATATATATATAATAATAATAAATATATTTTCCCTCCTAATCAAAAACATACAAAATTATCTTTCTAATACAAGGAAAAATGTTCAAATGATATTTGCAACACATTATGTTCATGCGGTCCTTTTGACTACTCGATTTCCTTCGGCAGCGCGACTTTTCGAGTGTTAAACATATCTTAAATAATGCTGTAGCTTTTCCAGTATTCCAAAATATGTAAAAATGTTGTACAAGTGGTGAAAATAGGTCATACTTAACTTATCCTTAACTCACCCGTCGCCTCTACTCGTCGTGCCTTTCTACTTATGAAATAGTTCACTCACTGTACCATTTTTATGTAGTTACAGTGCTAGTAGCACCTGTCATCTTATTACTTACATACGCTCATATAGGTTACTAGTAAGTAGAGATGCGCATGAGTAGAGTCGAGTCGAGATTTAAGTCTGTCTCGAATCGTCTCTAGAAGATGTTGTCTCGACTTGTGTCTCTACTCGAAAATATGTTTCTTTTTCGACTCGTGTCTCGACTTGACAGTTTTCGTCTCGACTCGACTCGAATTTCGAGACATGACGTCTCGAAATTCGAGTCGAGAAAAATTTAGGAGTTAAAATATACGCACACATCAACCAGAACATTATGACCCCTACCTAATTGTCAGTATGTTCCCCTTTGACACAGATAACAACGGCGAGGCGTTTTGGCATGGACGCAATGATCCTTGGTAGGTCACTGGAGAGATTTGGCACCACATGTACACAAACAGGTCACCTAATTCCCGTAAATTCCGGGGATGCGGCGATGAGCTCTAACACACATTCCAGACACACACGTTCAATCACATCCCAGACGTGTTCGATTGGGTTCAGATCCGGCAAATTGGGGGCCAGCAGATCACTTGGAATCGCCCCTGTGTTCCCCGAACCACTCCATCACACTTCTGGCTTTGTGACATGGTGCATTATCTTGTCGAAAAATGGCACTACCGTTGGAAAACATGGTCATCATGAAGGGGTGTACATAGTCTGCAAGCAGTGTGCGATACGCCTCGACCGTCATGGTACCTTGCACGAGATCCACTAGATACACGGATACTTACGTGAATGTTCCTGAGAGCATAATTAAGCCGCAGCCAGCTTGTCTCCGTCCCTCAGTACAGATGTCAAGGATCTGTTCCTTTGGAACACGACGAATTCGCACCCTCCCATCGTCATGATGAAGAAGTTATCGGGAGTCATCAGACAATGCAACGCTCTGCCACTGCGCCAAGGTTCAGTGGCGATGGTCAGGTGTTCATTTCAGTCGTAGTTGCCGATGTCGTGGTAACATTCGCACGTGGATGTGTCGTCGGCTGCGGAGGCTCATCCTTAGGAATGTTCGGTGCACTGTGAGTTCAGACACACTTATACTTTGCCCAGTCCGATGTTTGTACCGTCACAGTTCGCTGCTTGTCCTGTTTTACCAGTCTGCCCAGCCTACGATGTCCGACATTTGCAATGAGGTGGGGGATGCCCAATAGGGTGGGCCGAAAACGGCCGATTTTTTTCTTTTTCTTTTTCTTTTTTTTTTAGAAAATTAAGATTGAGTAAAACGCAAAAGTTGTAAAATGTTATATTATGTTTCCTCACCAAAATAGAGACGGATTAAAAAATATTTAACCGGGCCTCGGGGGCCCGAAAGAACGCTAATTTTGGAAAAAAGAAGTAGCGACCAATGAAAATATTATTAAAATATATTTTTAGAAAATTAAGTACTCAATTATACTTATTTGAGTACTGTGCAAAAGTTGTATAATATTATGTTATGTTTCTTCATCAAACTAGAGCCGGATAAAAAGATATTTAACCGGGCCCCGGGGGCCCTAAAGAACGTTAATTAAAAAAAAAATAGTTTCGAGCAGTGAAATATTGAAATATATATATATATATTTTTTAGAAAGTTAAGTTTGAGTACCATGCAAAAGTTGTATAATATTATGTTATTTTTCTTTACCAAAATAGAGCCGGATAAAAAGATATTTAACCGGGCCTCAGGGGCCCGAACGAACAGTAATTTTGAAAAAAAAAGTAGCGACCAATGAAAATATTATTAAAATATATTTTTAGAAAGTTAAGTTTCAGTACCGTGCAAAAGTTGTATAATGCTATGTTTCTTCCCCAAAACAGAGGCAGATAAAAATATTTCACCAGGACCTGCGGGTCCGAAAAGTGTTATTTTTTTTAAATATATACCATTATTTTAAGTATGTATAGAAAATTGGTTAAGATTCCTAATACTTTAACTTGACCCCAGGATTTTAAATGTTCTGATCTGATGTGCAGCTCTTCGTCTGATTGGTGTTTAGTAGATATAATAGTACGGACACAAATACATAAGGTAAGGTTGAAAAATTGACCAACAAACACCAAACCAGCCCAGAACTCACCACGTGGAGATGGCTACACAGCGAGTTCCTCCCACCTACCTTCCTCTTACTTAAAGCTCCTTAGTTGAATCTTGGAACAAAATATTGAGATTTATGTTCGAAGCTTGGTAGATACTCTCGTGCTTCCAGTTTTGCGCGAATATAACCGTCTCGTGCAACACTACCGCATACTTCTGAAGAAGGTTCTGTTACTAGCTTTACACACCTCTCCAAAGCCTGTGTGTGGAAGGGGAACGTGACAAACTGTGAAACCTCCGCTTTTCCACAATCATTTCGGTTAATTCTTCTGTTGATACGTTAGCCGAAATTGGAGGTTTCGTTCCTATTACTTCTCACCAATCGGTCAAATCGATATAATCCGCATATTCTTCAGTGCTTTGCCTACTGCAATTGTCAATTAGAACTATAGTTGGGTATTTACGGCCATCAAAATAGACCCTTAAAATTAGTAGCTTTACACTGTAGACGGTCTCTTTATTTCTCTCTCTCTCTCTTTTTTTTTCTTATTTCCTATGGATTCTGGTTTTATCTACTACCTTGTCTTGGTTAGTTTTGTTCAGTAAATTAATATATTCTAAAACAGCGGATACAATTTTAGCAGCCGACTTATTCGAGACACCTGTTAAATCTTTGGTGGTACTTACTTGTTTAGGGCTCACTATTGTTTATTTAGGTTTACTTTAGATTTTATTCTCTAAACGATAGCTCCATGCGAACTTTTCATCGTCTGAATTCGGAGTGGAAGCACTTAATATATGTTCCAAGTGCGTGATTGAGGCTAACGATTGTAACCTTCTTGTATTTGATATCGCAGCATCATAATCGATCTGTGTGTCATGCTTTCTTTTGAGCCTATGGGTTTCTGCTTTATCTACATTGCAACTCGTCATTTGTCTCTGATTTCTCTGATCTAATATGAGCTCCCACGGTGGTATTTAATTTGATTTATCACACTTACAGGTTACTCTATCGCAGCTTTTGCAAGAGAAAATATCAAATAACTTCTGAGCACCGTTCTTAAATTTCTTTAATTTGGCTCTTAATGGAGGTATCTTATTTCTTAATGGGGTTAATGATCGTTTTGCATTTTGACTTGTAATTCAAAATCATATCCTTTCGAAGGCAAGACAATACAGGAAGAGAGGCTCGCAGCCATATCGTTTCTAGTTTATTTGAATTCAGCAATGTAAGCGCCACCTTCGGAAAGCCAGTGTTGTGCATTTTGCATCCAGATGCGAAAAAGTGATATTCTCTTAAAGTTTGAGAGTTCTGAGCTGGGCTCAACACGAAGGTTTTCCGTGGTTAATATGGTAGTTATGAAAGTTAGTTAAGGTCTCAATAGCTATTTGCGTATATTAAAACCATGTATTTCATGTTTTATGTATTGTCTGGAAAAATGTTCTTATTACCTCAAATCATTTTATTTCAACAAAAAATTAGGAACTTTAGGACCACGGGGGCCCGGTTAAATATTGTTTTAAAATCAACATATTTGACATGGCTTCATTTCGTACCAATACACAACTTTTGATAACTACTCAATCCTGAATATCTGAAAAAAAATTTTTCGGCCCACCCTAATGCCCAACCTCTCGATGTTTGAACATTTCGCCATTTGTAGAAGACACTCACCACAGCACTTCTCGAACACCTGAAAAGTCCTGCAGTTTCCGAAATTCTCGTGCCGAATATTGTACAAGTGGTGTTTCTGAGTGAATACTTTCTTCAAAGATGTGTCAGCCTCTAGATCTAGAAAGCTCCTGATATACCTGTTAGGGACAGGGCAACATAGAGCGCCAACCACGTGTTAGTAGCTAAGCTGAATATAGTTCTGCCGGTCACTAACAGATGGTGTTGGAGCATCTCAAGGCTGACACACCAAGTGTTTTTTTTATTTTTTATTTTATTTTATTTTATTTTATTTTATTTTTTTTACAGAAATACCAAGGCCGGATCAGAATTCCAAAATACAGAGCAGGAGAAAATATTTAGACAGATTTTCTCTGACTCCGATAGAAATCAGCATGGGAATAATGACTGTGATGTTGTGAATGAAGACAGACAGACGACAAGTAATCTTACCTATTTTGGTATTAACCTATTTTGGTATTATAGTTATGAAAGTGTTGTACCTTTCATGAGCAGATTTAGAATTAATATACAGTATCTGTGTCGATTAATTTATTAGACCAAGGTTGTTTCTAATGTCTTTTCTTGGGAAATAAGTAAAAGAACAAATATCCTATGGTTACCCTGCTTATAGTGGCATTTGCTACAAAATTTGAAGTTCATTTTTACAGTTCAATGTATATAAACATTATAAAGAAACAAACATGAGAGACCAAAACCTAGCTCAGATTCCTGAAAACTTAATTTCACTTTCAATAGGTAAGAAAGGAAGTTACGTAATGAATTACGATGAAGTGATTTTTGTTTTAAACTTATGGCAATCGTGTTGTTCTTCTGCCTGTACTACTTTGGACGTCGTTCCTGTGCAGGGCTTCGAACCAAGATAATTCGTCTTTTTATACGCAAATTCGTTTACCTGTGGCTATAACATACGTGGCCACAGTCACTTCAAATTCCCAGGTAATTTATGTTCCATTAAGATTTGGCCACATATTTATTTATTTGATTACACTTCTTATTTTCATTCAGATAGCTCAGAGACTTTGGTAAAAAAGAAGCACATTAACTTTGTCAGTGCTTTCCCAAATATTTGTCTCTAAGTTCTCTTCCTAAAATATTCTTGGGAGACACGGGTTTTGATTTCCGAAGGGAGTTAATGTGGTCCATATTTCACGTTAAACTGTAAGATCACATCACATATAGACTGGCTGCAGAAAGAGACGATAAACTCAGAATGGTATCAAATCAAATCTTAAAATATTATGTTGTGGTATTGACTAAGGAAACTACAGTATGCATACAAAAGCTTGAAAAGAAAACTTTGTTTTCCAGTAGTTCTAGACCTGATTAGCACTATCAAAAATGCCTTGGATGGTATGGAATACAGGCATGGACTAAGCAGTATTAACTGAATCAAGTAAAGTGACAGAAAAATAGAGATCACTCTAGGATTTTAAGATGAGAGCCATATCAGGCCATAAAAAGTCGAGATCTCCATTTTTCATACATATGTAATATCAACGTGTTGAAGCAGGATTAGGGAGTACTTCTATTAAAATTAACATTTTTTTTTTGTGCTTCTAGATTCAGCCATCAGCTCGATGTCAGAAAGATTTACAGAGAAGTGAAAGGTAAAAATGGAAGAGAAGTGAACATAGAAAGTGTTACAATAATCTCCAGACGGTTTTGATTAATTAAAAGAGCGTCATATCGATGTAAATCAGCTGGTGGACAAGCTCTTTTATTTTCATCTATTATGCTGCACAGTAAAGACTGCCCACTTCTACATAACCTCAACTTCGTTTATTGACACGGATTTGGTAGGTAAATAGTAGGATATAAAGCGAACAACCTTCTGTAAACTTAATACACTAAACAGAATGAAACTTATGCGGGAGAGTCAACCATCCGTCATCTTTATGAACCATCACAAGCAATTTAATAAATACAACAGCCATGGAAATGCTTGAGGAAACTGTAAGTTCCAAATTTTATGCTTTAAGAAAAATGGAAAGCTTTTAAGCATAAAATCTTTACCAAATTCCCGAAACGAGGTTTTGAAAAGCACACAGACAGACAGACATACACACACACGATATATATTCTTCAAAGTAATTACGTATATAATATCTAAAGGTTATGAGATTCACTAAAATTTTCAATCGCTATCTAATTTTTGTGTGCCTGGTTTTCCACAATCGTACTTGGTGGGACAAACGGCATTAGAAAGTGAGATGGACGTAAGACCTTAAATTTCTCCAAGTGATTGGCTTTGAAGGAACAGCCTAGGGCTAATTTAGGTCTCCATGAGGTTTACAAAATTAACTGCCATTATAAGCACTTAATAGGTTTCAGCTCATTCATTATTGAACAGATTACTTCTTCTCCCTGTAAGGCCCAGTAGAGGAGAAAAGGGGGAAAACAAACAAGCTAAAATGAAATACTATATTTCCAGGAGAATGGTATCAGACTTCATATTGGTCCAAAATCTTTCTTGAGACGAAGGTCAAACAAACTTTTCAATACACCATCAGTTATTCTTCCCAAACTTTTCTTTCAATGATCATGATGATTTCCATGCAAACTTTCGATTTCCTTCAGAATATAGCTCAATTGACAACAATCAACTTACAACGGCCACTTCAACACAGCGCTGAGATAGACATAAGGTGACGATACAGAATACAGGTATAGTCAAATTTCGACTGTACCGCTGTACTAGAATAACAAAATTGTAGAATATATGTCATGTTTCAGGAATTTACAAACTAGCTTCTTACGCCGCAGAATCGAAATGCAGGTCCTAATACAACTTCTCACAAACTGCGCCAAAAGTTGGTGTGGATTCTCGGAACCAGATAGCTTTACCGAGGAAAGGGATTTAATTTCTGTGTTGAAAACGGAAAATCATACATAAGTTGCCAAGATAATTTTAAATATTTACACAAAACAGAACGAGATTATAGAAACAAATTTAGATAGCGATTGAAAATTTTAGTGAATTTTCAATTTCAATAAAAATAAATTTCACGTTTGGCAGATAAAAATAGAATTGGAAGAGACCTCTTTCTTTCGAATAAAGGTTTGAAGAATTAGACAGGAGAATTGTTATAAAAATGTTCTTCTCCTTTATTCGAAAGAAAAGACTAAGACCGAAAATATTGTAGAGGTTTATAAAATGTGACATAATACAGATGATGGGATGGGATTATTTTCGGTTATCTTTGGAACTACAAAGAATGAAATAGTGTTCTTAGTGTTCTGTTGAGCAAACATTTTCTTTAAGAAGCTAAATGATAGAGAATAAATTTTGAAGAAAGCCATATTTGTCCGTATAATGATATAAAAACGGAATTCAAAAAAAATGAGAAAATGAAAAATTTAGCATGTAAAATCGTTGAAATAAAGAAACGTAACTAACTTGAAAATTGTACAGTACAACGATGGGATCAAGGTTCAATCTCTGAAACTCACTCTAGGTTTTTGTGAACAGAAGTGTACCAATACTTTTCCTGTGATTTCCTTGTCTTCCTCATTGTCCATGGCCAAATATTTTCATAGCAATCTAAACTGCAAAAGGTGAAATTTTTACCTATATATTCTGTGGTCGAAGTGAGACTGTATGCTGTGATATGGCATACCGCCTCTGGGTTTTTCACTGATCAAGATATACGGTCACTGGAGAGTAGATGCTAAATACATGTAATAAATCCATTTTTATACACAGGAATTGACGAATATCTTTACATGTAAAAAGATTGTATTTCTTATGTAGAAATAATTTCTAACTTGGCAATACCGACATTTCTGCTATCTTTTCCCTACCTTTTGTTTTTAAAATAAGGTGTATTGAAAGAAGTTCATCTAGTTTATATTTTGATGTCCCATATTGAATTGTTTCTTATGTATGTGTGTGTCTTCCTGCCTTAATGCATATAAATGTCCTGTTTTGAGCATGGGCGGATATAATGGTTGTCTGCTCTAGGGGTGGATCTTCCAGGGGTTTGGAACTTACCCCAATCGAGTGGGAGGTCCACGAGTTTTCCCGCAGGAAATTCTTAAGATAAAACTCGGTTTTTTTGAGAATTTTTGTGCATAATTCTCTATAATACAACATAAGGGGATATTTTAAACTTTTTTTCAGAAAGTTGTTGGCGAAGGATCTAAGTGTCCCCTTACCCTTCCATAACCACAGAGAAGCTCTTCAATGGTTTTCAGTCATTGTATAAATAGAAATGCCATCTTTTAAGCAATATACTCTCACTGTATTTCAACATTTAAATGGCAGGTATGTCAAGTCGGAATCGTAATAAATCATTTCGCCTGTGCTTTTTTCACTTCGAACACTGCATATACTTCTCAGAAACATATTCCATATATTGGGCTCAGGAAATCGCCTAGTGCCTTATTTTTCACATTTTTCTGTTACATCCTATGTATAATCTTTGGACAAAAAGTATCGATAATCTTTAATGTTACGGAAGAAGCTACTAAAAATTGATAAAAGCGAATATTTGAATAAAATACAGTTGAAAAAGTGAATGTATGTTCTCCAGCTAAGCATTAAGTATGAAAGAAGGGATTCACATGTATTAAAATAATGATTTGTGACACATTTTCAACTTGTAACATAATATATTTTATAATAGTAGTACGAATACAAAAGCACAATATGAATTAAATTTGACAGTAACAATTCAAAATTACAAAACTTACAATCAGATTTATCTCTCAAATTTTTAGTACTATTATTTAAAGTTTAATGGGCAATATTTTTCAATGATAATAATTCAAACTAAACAACTTACAATACAATTTTGCTCTAAAATTTCTTAATATTAAAAATGTGAGGCTTAATTAAGTTCAGGTACTTATTCCTGTTCTTTGCACAAAGATTACAATAAGCTAGGATAATGGTTTCCAATCGTTTAAAGTTGTGTTTGTCCTTAATTTAGTCGTAGTTTTTCTTCTTTTTATAAATAGGCGCTGTTTCATACTTAAATATAAATACAGTATAAGTTGTTATTTCTTTGCAATGTACAGCCCTGTTCAAAAAACCTAACCACTCATCCCTCTTTGACATTAATTATAATTATGTCCACAGTTGGAACCAAATCAAATAGATATATGTTTTCTTTGTCTAATTAAGACCTTGATTTAGAGACAAAGCATTGGAATTTTCTATAAAAGCAAAATGAATGGCCAAGATTTTTTGGAACAAGACTGTACGTTGTTTCTGTTAACACATTATATACCAAATCTATTACTTATACCAAATCTATTTGTACGGATAGTATTCCATTTTAATGAAATATGAGCTAATTACTATGGTAAATGAAATCAACAAAAAGGATTAGTTTTATTTCAAACATATCAATGAATGAAGTAAATGGTTGCTGACTCCAGAGATAAGAAGCTGTAAGTTCAACTGTGAATGATAAACTTAGATTGTAAGTACTTTCTAAATCTCACAATCATAGTTAATCTCAATCGGAATCATCAGATGGATAAAAAAATCAATGGTGTTTTGCCATTCCCATTAGCATTACAAATTTCGTTATGTTGATCTTGATTTAAGAGTGAATGCATTTTATCTAGAAAATAATAATTTTCAACAGAAGCTGCCATTTGACGAAAGGGCGAGAAAGATTGTCTTACACTAAAAACTTCCTTAAGACAAGCAGTATCTAATATCTCTATATACTTCAACAACACTTTGCAATGACGTCTTTGAGCTGCCAAGTGTATTGCTGTTCTATCGTCAGTTTTATTGTTTGGACACTTCATTAGCTTTACAATGTTGTAAAGATCCTCTATATGTTTGAGTAAAATATCAACCATTTGAAAGACTCCTTTCCAAATAGCACAATTTACTGATTAACTTTAATATCATTGTTCGTAATGAATCAAAAATTTTAGTATGATCCACATTTCCTACAAATTCTAAAAACATTTCTGCAATTCCATTACATCTATTTTGAACTTGCATAGAAGAATGCTATACTTAGTGCTGTCATTTTAATGAATCTTTCCAAGTTATTCTTATTTAAATAACCTTTTACGCATTTCAACAAAACCTTTGTAATTCCTAATAAATTTTCTTCAACAGCCACAAAAAAAAAAGTATTTGTTGTTTCTTTGCTTCATGAAAAGATTGTACACAACATTTCTGTCATTTGGTTGAGAGATCAAATTTTTTAGTTCATGATCCGTTGTTAGTTTACTATTAAAAAATTTCTTCACATTTTCGTAATTTCCAACGAACATTACATTGATCAGGAATTTGTATATTTCAGATGGGGAAGAGGTACGTTTTAATTTATCAGCGATGATCTCTGAAGCGAAATATTCAGCAAAAATCAGAGGAACGAATATTACTTGTTCATTAACAACTTTCACAACAATTCCCACCTTTTCCTCTCCTCTTTTTACCTTTTCTATGAGATCACTTACATAATATCTTTTCGGCTGACGGGGTATAAAACTGAAAAACTTTGACAAAGAAGTTTCACTAAATCACTTTCCTTGAACATTTCGTGGGCAGCTAGAATTTTGTGATTTTCTAAAGCTTGTTTAAAGAGTCTATCGATCATTGGTTTTACCTTGGGATCATTGATTGTCATAAAAGGCGCTTTTTCTCCAAAAAGGATTCCATGGAATTTGATATTAATAATGAGGTCATAAAGATACACTAAGTTAAAAATCTTTACATGGTTATCTGGACTTTCAGAATCACGGTATATTTCTATATCTTTTTGGAAACTTTCTGCTATCATGTATGTATGCAAATGTACCCATTAACTTCTTGTCTATGTCATGAGTAGATCTTTTCAAACATTTATTCCTAAAGATCACAAGTCTTTTTTCTATATAGTTCTACAAGCCCGTTTTCTTCAAACTCCTTCTTCCTCATTTCCTCCACAAGCTCCATTTCTTCAACTAAAGAAAATGGTTTCAGTGAAAATGAAAATGACCCTAATTCATTTTCGAGTTTCTTTAGAAAATTATTGGGACGAGTAGCTACCCATATCTTTCCTTTATTAGCACTTTTCAGAAATGTCAGTATCATCAAAACTTCCTTCGTATAGACAGGACTAACCTTATCCAATCCGTCAAACAAGAAAGCGATTTTACCCTCGTTGTAACATTTATTGAACAATTCGATCTCCAAGAAATAAAAGTTGTTTATGCGTTCTCTACAAAATCCCAAATAAATTTTGTTATTATTGATGGTTATTGCACTGAGAACGTTTTCTATTTTCTTTATATTTTCATTTGTGTCTGTTTTTTCCCTAGTAAAAGATTGAAATCCTGCAATTTTATAGAGAAACTCAACGGCATCTTCTTCGTGAAAATCTCTTTTGTGTTTCAATTCATTTAATTCCTTTGTGTAATCCAACAAATTACACTTTACGATCCACGAAGAAGGGTGGCTTCTTTTAGTCTCTATTGCTAAATGGGTAAGGAAATTACACTTCCCCATTCCACGTTGAATAGCAACGATCACCAAATCATCATCGATATTGTAAATTGTCTCCGGTCTCAACTTACAAACATTTTCCTCTGACTTAGAAATACAGTTTTGTACCTTTTCTAAATTTCCCTGAGACTTTTGCCACACTACAACGTTATTTTCTTCTTCCTTGAACCAGTGAATATTACGTGTTGGGTAACGTTTAGATAACTGTTTAAACTTCTTCTCTTCATCAGAAATTAACAGAATATCTAGATGTTTAGGTAAATGAGTGATGTGGTTGTCGTAAGTAACAAACACGTTTGATTTGGACATTCTTTCAAGTGCCATTTTATGCGTTCCTATAAAATCTTGTTGTACTTTTATGTAGCGATGTAAGTATCCACCGATATAATAGTGCTTATAATTCTCATACTTTGAATTTGTCAGGGGACTTCCTATCTTTAGCATTTCTTTTTTAATTACCTGAGATAAAACATTCGATTTTATTAGATGAACTGACTTATCATCTACTAAGTCACTTAACCTAACCTCTTTACATTGAAAAACAACTTTCCCTTCTTCTAGAATTCTTTTCTGTGATTCACACGAAAGATCCGTTAGGTTATTCTTGTCATCCCTTACCTCTTCATACATTGTTCGTATCTTGTGTTTGAACTCGTTGGTTAAGACACTATGTTCTTCACTAATCAGGAGAATACGTTTTCTACAATTATCTTGTATTATTGTAGACAGTTGATTATATAAATGTCCTATGTCTGTGTCTACATTTTCGCATTCAATTACTAATAAATCTTTTTTTCCTTTAAAAGCCTCCATGAAACGATCTTGGAGATGTAAGATGTAATCTAGGCGAGTAAGAATGTATTTGTCTTTGTATTTAGGATGGCATTGTAATACTTGGTTCACTTTAAGAACACTTAATAGCCGTTGGACAGTATAAATACTAAGAATTCGTTTATTAGAGCTGGAATTGAGAAAACTATCCAGTCCTAAGACCTTAACAGCATTCTCATTAAACTGTACTCTGAACTTCTTAACTTCAAGCTCATACTCCAAAAGAAGTCGAGTAAATTTTATGTTTTCCTTTGCAGTGACAAGCAAATTTCTACCGTATTGATATGACAAAAGCTCTTCTCCTTTCCCCTTCAACCAATTTAGCATTTCCATGAACAGATTATTATATACACATTCCTCGGAAGCAAAATTGATCACCTCCCCAATTTCACTTTCAAGAACGTGGCCCAGTTCCTCTTCATTTGGCTGATTTACTGCAAACACAAAACGATCTAAAAAATCCTGTACATCTTGATCAGAGATAACGTTGTCTGGCCACCCAGTATAACTTCCTTTTCCAAATTCTCCTGTTAATGTGAAAGCAAACTTTGAAGCGTTGATGTTTTCTAAGTTTACTTTCATTTTTTCTCGTCTTTCAAATTCTTTCTTTATTTTTTCCCTGAACTTCCCAACTTCTCCGGTTAAAGTCCCGTTTACAAATGTCTGACGAAACTTCCCATTCTTGGTATCAATTACTTCGTTTGCTAACACAACATGATAAGGTTGGAATGTATCATTGTTATGCTCTAGTGAATACCCTTTTAGCAAACACTCGAGTAACTGATTTGCTAATCTAGTTAAGTTATAGTCTTCTAGCCTTGGTTTTAGCAGTGGAATTAAATCCTTCGTAAACCGATATCGCACAGGTTCTCTAGGGACAAATTCACTATTTATGTCTAAAAGTTCATCTTTTTCTGATATAGTCCCTATGACATCCTTAAGCATTTTAGATTTATACTTGTCTTGTAGTTTTAAGTTAGCATTGGTACAAACAATTACATCCTTGATGACACCATTCTTGAATATGTTTTCCTCTTTACACTCTTGATACGAGAAGAAGTATTTAACTAAGCTATAATCAGCATCGCTTTCGGTTAATAGATCACCAAATGTAATCTCCTTTGATTCGTCTCTCTTATGCTTGGCTTGTAGAAGACGGTATTCCTTTGTACCATCTTCTTTAGTGATTTCAAGGAACAAATCGTCAAACTTTCTGGCTTTATTTTTCTCAGTAGCTAATAGGAAGGAATATTGACGATGGACAGCACGATTGAAAATCAGCATTAATAATTTCAACTGATACATTGCACCATGCACACCTGGGATTCCTTTTCGTTTCATACTATGATCCTTGTTTTGATCCGGCTCTTCTAATATAGTACTTTGTTCACTTTCATAATTATCTCTAATTTCCGCTGGATTTGTACCTGATGTAGAGGGAACATTTTGGCGATACGTTCTATTGTTGGTTGATTCATGTTCAATACATGGTGTTTGAACTGAGTGAGTGCTTGAGTGAAACATTGTCACGATATCTTGTTTCTTGAGCCGTTTAGCAAAGTCCAACAGAGTCTCTCTTTTTTATTTTCGTTTCTGATATCTGGCTCTTTATTTAAAAGTAATTCTACAATATCTGCAGGTCAGCGAGAGACAGCGATATGTAATGGCATATTACCTTCTCAGTTTTGAGAATTGATATCTATTTTTCACTCAGGAAGCAACAATAGTTGGATTATTTCTTTTTTCTCACTTCAACAGCAAAGCGTAAAGGAGAGTTATCTTTATTATTCCTATCTACAATATTGGTCTTTATTCCATCTTTCAGGAATTTCTTCACTTGGTTACTTTACCTTTGTTCATGGCTGTCAGTATCATATTCACTACTTGAAGATGGTGAATTTTCAGCCATAGTAACGAGCAGGGTTTATCTTTTATGAGTCGGAGACTTTTTCTACCTTTTATAAGTACCACAATACAAAAACGTTTAATCTGTTATTATAATTACCAAATTAAATGCTTCTTAGTTTTGATATCATCAACACAATTATCTACAACTATTCACTAAAAATTATTAGTGAAAATATTAAATGAATAAATCTTTCATAATTTACTATAATATATGATTTAAATACACATAATAAAATCCAATAATATTATGGAAGTGAAAAAATACACATAGCTCGCTAGACTGTGTTTCCTACCTTGTTTTCATATTACCTTTTCCTCATAATTTTCTGTAAACATTTCTCAAATATATAATAATACATTGATATAAATGGGAACTACTTCAAATTCATGACAGCTCCTTAATATGTTTTCTAAAACAAATCTTTGACATCATGTTAGTACGTATCAAACATTTTTCGCAAACTGAGTTTGTTCACTACCAATTTTTCAAAATACGTATTACATCAATATTATGGGAATAATGTAAACAACTAAAATTGATTTGGTCATCTTTTCTCATTTAAGGAGATACTAAAATACTTTCAGTTTTTGAATGAAATTTGATGAAATAACGTCCATCATATTTCATTTATTTTCATAAAATCAAATGAAATAGAGTTAAATCACTATTGACATTTGAGGTGTGAACAGTTAAGTCCTTTTCAATGGAGAACATAAAGAACAGTCATACACCATTATTTAGAGTTAAATTCACATGACAAAAAATATACAACACATCTAAATCCAGTAATGGCAATAGTATTGGAATATAATGTATTGTACAACTTCGTCCACTTTCACACACGTTTTATGATATTCCTTCTAACTGTGTTGGCGAGTGGTTGTCAATGCGATCAACCAATTCATAATCTCCAGTCTGAGTCGGATAACTACTTTGCTTCTTGTGAATTTAGATGTTATGTTTGTTGTGTACCTGTAAACGAAAAATTATTACATAATTCACATTTAATTTTTCAATTTTGTACAGCAAAAATATTCGAACAAAATAAATAAAATATATAAATGAATCGATATGTTTGAAAACCTTCATCTCCACATTTTAACCAAATTGAGATTATGACTCTTTCCAGCTCAACTGATGTGGACACATTATTAGGATGAAAAAAGCCATATTCCCCCACTCGTTATAGAAAATATTGAGCCTTGAATTCACCCTTTAGTATGAAAACATGACGTATCCTGAAGATGACTATAGTTTTCTCTCTCTTCTGTAGAATGGAGATGGCTTGTTTCTAAACTCAATGATTCAATTAGTAGACTGACTTATATTAATTTTTACCCTTCTCCTTTTCTTGTACATAGAACAGTCTACGTTCAAACCTGCACTTTAAACCTTTTTAATGAAAGATTTTCAGTTGTGATCAGTTCCACGAAGTGAAATTATTGACAAAATGTTTAACTATATATACTTCAGGCAGAGTTTCCTTCAGTAAGGTCCTTTCCATACGTACTCCAGTAGCAAGTTAACGAATAAATAAATAAATAAAAATATTCGAAATCACACTACACTCAATGCCGTTATACAAGAATGACTCAAGCTACTCTTAAAGTGAATCTCAAAGCGCGAGTCGATTTTTCATAGTAGTTGTACTGCTAATAGACGTGAAAGATGCGAGCTCCTCCTCTGATCATATGGGGTAGCTTACAGAAGAACCAAACCGACATTTTCTTTCCGGTGAGTAACAATACTTGAGCAAGTATGAGGCCTTAGAATTAAAATCCAGAGATAAACAACCATGTACAAGAGCTCTTCTGCGGCGAATGATTGGCATTGCTACCTCTAATACACACACACACACAAAAAAAGTTCTATTATTAGTAGATGATAATGTGATTTGCGTCTCACATTAAAATGTGAATTCTAACACAATGTTAAATTTCTCCATAATTATATTTTTTTTTTCATTATATGTAGGTAGTGTATATGGAAATTCAAAGATTTGTGGGTACAAACCATATACAAGAGCTCCCCTGCGACAATGGTTCTTTACCTCTGCATTTTAATTCTAAGCCCTACATAGTCCTAATTGCACAAGTATTGTTACTCACCGAAAAGAAAATGTTGGTTAGTTTGGCTCTTCTGTAAGTTAACTCATATAATCAGAGGAGGAGTTCGCTTCTTTCATTTTGGTTTGGGTACAAAACTTCGCGGCCCAAAACCTCGCTTGGCCAAAATCTCGCAGTTCAAAATCTCGCCTGGCCATTATCTCACTCCCAAAACCTCGCGGGCCAAAATTTCGCCTAACTAAAACATCGCCGCCAAGAACCTCTCGTTCCGAAATCTCACCTTACTAAAACTTCGCTGTCATAAACCTCGCGTACCAAGATCTCGCCTAGCCAAGAGCTCGCGGTCCTAAATCTTGCGACATAGAATCTCATCTGGCCTAAATTAATCTCACCTAGGAAAAATGTCATCAGTATAAAACCTTGTCACAACGATTTCTTAAACGCAGAGTGTTCTATGTATTGCTATATGTATATATTCAGTACTAACACATAATTGTATTAAAAAAAATAAAAAAAGGTTTCTAAAACGTGCTTTGTAAATTTCTATATAATGAAAGAATAAATACACTGACTCACTCACAGATTCACCTATAAACAGATCTATGAAATTATTTCCTGTAGAATCTTGGAATTTGGTATACGTATGCGGTGTTTTATGTTATTTTAGGCGTTCACCAGCTCTGAAACAATTGGGCAATCTTGTATAAATGGTCTCCTTGCATCGTAGAATAAGATGATGTTTGACGAAATGAGTGTTGTAAGGTGAAATTGGACTGTTGTAAGGGGATGATTCTTTTTTGTTTCTTCTTCCTTTTTTCATCGAATCTCCGAAAATGTTACGCGTAAAACCTTGAAACCTTGTATAAATGTTCTCTTTGCACCATACCTTCCAATATCTCGTTTCACGAAATAATGGTCACAGTAGTGAGGGGATGATGCTTCAATAATTGTTTCGTCATTTCGAATTCCCGAAACTATTAGGCGTAAAACTTTAAAATTTAGTATAAATGTTTCCTTTGTAGCATAAACTGCAAATAATATTAACAATAATTCTTATTTTTATTATTATTTGTAATATGGAATTCCATATTAAGAAACTCATTGGGTAAATTTTATGAAGAAGTTTCATCTCGCAAAGCTTTGGTCAAACGAGATTTTCATCTGCAATGTCTTAGACGGCGAGGTTTTGACCAGGGGAGATATTAGCCCACGACATTTTGGGGGGCAGGCAAGATTTAACCATGTAAGGTTTTGTCCCAGAAAGATTTTTTCCCGCGAGGTTTTGGCCCACGAGATTTTGGGTGGCGATGTTTATACCGCAAGATTCTGTCCGTATCCCTATCGGAGAAACTTAAGCGTGATTGACTGAAGAAAGATTTCGTTGTCTCTTTAGAATACGCGAACATTTTTCACTGTTAGCTTCAAATTATGCTGAAGAGCTATAATGATTTTCTCTGAAGAGCTATCATTCAAATCCAAAAACATTCCCGCAGTTACACTAGTTTTTGTACCAGCGTGCATATTCCCAACATTGACTGTTTGATCAGTCCTAAGTGCCCAGCTTAAACCTATCTTACCTGTGAACGGATCCAGCTGATCAAGTAGCAATAGATTAACAAACTTCATATTTACTGCTTCAGAACAGCTCTCTGGAATTAACCTGATTAGACCTATTTTGTTCATTATAGAAAACTTTGAGGCGTCGAAAATAATTTTCAGTCTTTAGAGATATTTTGCTAATCAACAGTCCCAAAATTTCTAGTGGACACTTTATAAGTTATAAGAAGCCGGTGACAAAATTTGACTTCATTTCTTTCCGGACCTGCTGTGAACAAATGCATAATTTTGTGTGCTGGTGCAGTGCGTTATATATACTGAATAGCTTTCAATGTTGAGTTTCTCTGAAAATTGGACGATCATCGAGTTTTGAGCGAAAAACTATTTCAAAGCTCTCAGCGTTAAACTGTGTGTTCTCGGTTGATTAGGGTTTTTGGTTTGTGTTTGTCCCAAAGCTCATGATGAGTTCTTTCGATTGCTATTATCAAATAAACCATATTATGATCTATTACTGTGTCCGATTTCTTGTTAATGTAAAGGACATATCCATAAGACGTTAAACTGAAACAAGTAATTTTATTTTATAACTCAATTTCTAAGTAAAGTGGGAAAAGTTTTATGTATCTAATTTAAATTCCAATTAAACAGTCTTCTCTTTATGGAAGTCCAGTTTAAATTACGTTTCTTAAAGCAGCATCGAATCACAGTTTGGTACACGAAATCATAGGACTGCAATGCAAACGAATAATTGTATCTCAAAATACAATACATCTATGATTATGATTTATAAACGAAGTGAGTTATTTTTACAACAAGACAGTATACTATAATGTTTTATTCACTATAGAAAAGCCCTCTTTGATCTCACGTACAGAGTGACCATAAATCTATTTGAACATGAACTAAATGCGTGTAACAATGTTAAGATATTTAAGATTTGAACCTCCCATTGTGATAATTCATATGGCAACAGTGCTCTTCATGTAAATTGCCACATGATTGCAGCGTAACTGCCACGTGACTGCCAGCGAAGGGAGGAGACTAAAGTCTTTCAGTAGAACAGTCCACTTTCTCGCATTTCCGTGATTGGTGGACAACAATGCTAGATATCAGTGACTTTACTTTGGAGAAGCGTTTATTGGTAAGTGTATGGGTCCATGACCCAAAGCACAACGAAGAATGCCGCAGGTGATGGATAGGTGTCGTGAACGGTTCGGTAAGGAGTCACCGAGACTTTAATCACGTGGGGGAAGAAAGTGTTTGCTTCTGGAATGTTATGGATGTCCCTAGTTCTGGCCTCCCATCAACTCAAAAGGAAATGTGTGCAGAAGTTAGTGCGTCAGTGATACGTTTACCTTGCAAATCGACCAAAAAGCGTTCTTCAGTACCTGGAATTGCAAGGAGAAGAATTTGCTCCACAGGAAAATGGACACACCTTTCGGTCAATGACCATTAATAAATTAAGCGATGAGATGCAGGCAGGAAGCATGCAGAATCTTGTTGGAGGTATCCACTAATCCTCCTCGAAATTGTGTTCTTTTCTCTAATGAACGTGCAGCGTAGGAACGTTTTCAAACGGATAAAGAGAAACTATTTTTTATCAAGTAATTGAGAACAATTCTCATAGTTTGGGCGGGAATGGTTGAGTAACATATCTTTGGTCTGTATTTCTTTGAGGTTTGTGCTATCCTGTTTACGTATCAAGTTTTGAAAGTCTAGTTTCTTTCACAGCTTCAGAATTTGGGCGTCAACAACACAGTGGTTTTCAAACTCGATGGAGCTTCTGTCCACTTTGCTCTTGTGTTCGTGAAGGCCTGAACGCACTATTCCCTGGCCGGTGGATAGGACGTGGATCATCGAATTCACCAGCCCCTTATCCTCGGCCGCCTTGAAATACAGATCTGAAAACAGCAGACAATGTCGTGTAAGATATCATCAAATCACACGTCAGGAAGAAGCGGTACGTGCACAATGATACTCTGCGGGCAATTGTACATGAAAACTTTCAGATTGTGATGTCGCAGCTGCTTAAACGAATGAGTAAGAGAACGTGGAGGCATATAAAGCTATGCAGGGATAATGGAGGTGTACATACGGACATATTGGACCTATAACAGCAAGTGTTTTGAAGTATATTAATGTAGGGATGAAATTAGGACAGTAGTAAAGGGACTCTCTGGTCACCCTGTAGTTGTGATAATCAATCCATTGAAGGCCTGACTTACCCTTTAGGTACCTCTGGTTCTCAATAATAAACACAATCCAATATGGACTAGACCCTATGTTCCTGAAAACTGGTCGCGGAAAATGTGACAGCACCTCAACATTTTGTAGCATATAAAAATAAAGAGTTTCAAGCACTTTCGAAATCCACGGATACCGCTCACCTTTAGGAAATTAGGTAACTAACGAGTTCTTCTGTAGTTCCAAGCTGCAGAGTAAGGAGTTGTGGTATGATACATCTGTATTGTTATTTCATAGCATTGGCTAAGCAATACTATTTCATTGTGTCCTCTTGTTTTTCACTGGAATGATGAAGGAAAAGTAATGTTCGGTTGAAAATAAAAATAAAAATATGAAAAGACACTAAATTTTATACAGACATGATTTGGCTAAAATATTATTTAGCGAATTAACATTTTTGTGTAATAATAATAATAATAATAATAATAATAATAATAAAAAATAATAATAATAACTATTATTATTATTATTATTATTATTATTATTATTATTATTACTATTACTATTATTATTATTTCCATAATAGGTTCACTTCTTGTGCTGCGAAATTCCAACTATCGGTTTCTTGTCCGCATTACAGATTCAGCACTTTATAAAAATCTCAGTCTACACGTCGAAAACTAGATATTATCTTAGGCAATCTGTAGGATAACAAAGTTAATATTTAAAGGAAAAAGTCATTATAAATAATATTTAATAATTAATATAAATAATAATAAAATTTATAAATAATTGAGATATGGACCGTACTCAATCAAAAGTTTACTAGTTATAAATAACTGCAAGGTCGGATCCCGGAATTTTCTAAGACAGCGCAGGTCTGAAAAATTAACTTTGGTATTTTTGATATTTGGTTCAGTAAACAAAAATATAAATAAGCGTAATACATATTTATTAAGTGTTGAATAAGCGTACATATTTATTTTCATATTGCCGAATTAAGTTTTAGAGTAGAGATACTCCCAAAATTTTATATTTTTAAATAAGAAGGCTAAATTTGGATAATTCCAATTAATGATTAGAAACACATTAAAAATACTAAATTATCATTGTCTGAAGTATTAAATAGTTGAGAATAATGATTTATACTGCACACACTTTATCAAAAAAATACTTTCATGCCAGAGAAGAAAATATTTCTGAATTTATCTATGAACCATGATAATATCCCTCGACCTGCCAACAAAAATGTTCCACAGTTTCCAGAATTTCCAGAATAAAATTCAAATTCTTTATGGCTTTGAATTGTTCCTTAATACATTCTTCACATCACTTTAGGATTCACTCTTGTAAAACTAATTTCACTGTTCGCACTGATGTAACTTATTGGAACAATGTAGCACACATTGCTTAAATTGTACTGTCCAACGGAAATATAGATTAGGCGATTCCATGATTAGAAAACTACGTTGTGCTATTATAAGATAAGTCATCGATTATAGATTCTGTAAATGAAGCAAGAAAGTATTTACTTACAAGGAAAAGAAGAATGATTGAATCAATCAATCACACCTACACAAGACGCGCTGCTTCAACAGGTTCGAAAAGCATCTTGTCAGTCTATTAATTGGGTTCAATGTTTGAAACCACTCCATGGCCTTTCCCAACTAACTTCATAAGGTTGGAAAGAAAATTAAGGCAAGCTACCATGATCCCCATTGCTGCAGAGACCTCTTTGGAGTAGGTTAAATGTGGTTGCAAGAAGATATGCTCCGAGAACCGATGCAAATGCCGGACGCCTTCATTGATCTGTACACAACTTTGCTACTGTCAATGAACAGTTTCTAATACTTTTTTAAACTTCTTTGGATTCTGTATTTCCTTTTAGCAATTATTTTACTGTGGAAACAACGTTGTGACAGCGTACTGTGTTGTTAATAAATGACAGTTAATTATAGGTTGCTCTTGCAAGACAAAAAGGATGGTATTTTACTTATGTTCGTGCTCATTTTAAAAGTACATTTATGTTGTAATTAAACAACTCCTGAAATCTGACAATAGTAACCATTATTTTCACTTTAATTCGTTTCTTATTACCTACTCACGCATACAACTTGACAAAACATCTGAGGATCAAACACTTTTAGAGCTGAAATTTGAAGAGCTATTCTCGAATATAGGCAATCCGCCGTAAAGACTGTCGTCTTTTAACCGAACAGTAAACACATTGTTTGTATATTTAGTTAATGATTGACTTGAGTACTCCGCATCAACAAATTGCGACAGCTAACGCCGTGCGACTAGGCCACCCAATAACAAAGCCGAGACGACAAAAGATTCATAACTTAGATAGAAACTGAAACACACACAATGAAAAATTGAAACCAAAGGATGTCTATTACACAGAGGGTCAGAAATGATGCAGAGAGAGAGAGAGACAGACAGACAGAGAGAGAGAGGGAGGGAAAGAGAGAAAAGACGAGAGAAGAAGAAAAACAAAGGGAGAACAGATAAAAAATGTAGAATTTTATACTTAGTAAGAAAAGAACATAACTTTATAAAGTTCCGTTACCAGAAATCCAACAGTAATATAGAAACGTTAGTTTTTATATATATTTTTAGGACTATTCGAATATATAGAGGATGCTTCAAACATTCATTAAGTCGCTTTCAAAAAGGATAACATACTCAGTTTCAGTAGAACTGTAGATCTCAGAGATCTCTAAAATATTGTCAACAGTTTAACACATGTTTTTTTTTTTTTTTTTCCGCGTGGCTCGGTTGTAAATTCGGTAGTGTTCATTGGACGATTTGATGCAAACTACATTCTAACAAACCCAGTAGGTAGCGTAGGTCATATCTTCCATTCCAGACTACTAACGCAAAGTGAACAGAAAAAAAACGAAAGGAAAAAGGAAGGAAGAAAAGATAAATAAAATTGAATGAATGCTACTTTACTGCTAAATTTTTATCAGAAATATCCTATATTAAAAGTCCAAACCGTATCATAATGAACAATTACAAATAGATGTAGCAGACTTTTCATGTTTCAAATTTCAACGTAAGTAAATCACATTGAATTTCAGGATGGGAACAAATTTGTGTCGAAATAGTATAAATAAAATTTTGGTTTCAAAAAACCAAACAGGTTGCCAATTTGTTGTCTTTTCCAAAGATTTATCTGTTTCGAACATCCAGCTTGCGAATATAATTTTGTAATTTGCACAGATAGAATGAACACGCTAGAGTTCAAACGGTCATAGTGTCAGTCGGATGATGTTGGTTAGCTTATGGACCACCACTGGGTCAAGGATTCAAACCCGTAGTGACCCGGTAATTCGACTGAGACTCGGTAACCGAGATGATAAAAAAGATATTTTGCTTATTCCCTTGTTTTTAAACAGTAATTCTTTCAGAGATGATCAGTACTGGAAGCGTTATGCCCAAAGCAAGAAAACTCGACGCTGAAGCTGCCAGTTAATTACATTCTCCAGACCAGGTCTATCGGTCTCTAGCTCCGCTTTAACTTTGGGACATGCACACACACATGGAGTGCGTCTGCGAGAGAGAGAGAGAGGGGGAGATGCAAAGGGAGGATAAGGAAACGTAAGAAAAAAAGAGAGAGATAGATTAAGACAAATATGAAACACACTTATCATTACACTGCATGATAAAGAACGCACAAACTGTTTATTCGAATTCTCGCCAGTGATGCTTTGTAAGTTCTCCAACAGAAGATAAATCTCTATTTGCAGCCATTATTTTATACAAAAAGTATACTATCTGACGAGGAATCGAACCCAGATTTCTCACTTGGACGTCTGGTACTTTACCACTACACCACAGACTGTTACACCCAATCTTTGTCGAACAAATGCTGTAATATTTCTTTCTGAGAACGATAACACGAAAACTGTTTACTGCAGATCAATGAAGTGTTTCGAATATCCTGGTAAATCCCTTGCCCTTTCCCAACCAACATTCGTAAATCGTCTCTGTCATGATAAAGGTGTTTGCTTCCACATTCTTAAGCATTGAACGTTTAACCCTTTTGGTATCCCGGCTTTTTGGGCTATTTTTTAGACTTTCAGTCAAGCAGCTACTGCATCGTCACTATTTATCCTAGGATCATGGTCCATATCTCGTTCTCTTCAGAATAAAGCTGGCTTTCAAATGGTATCACTTGCATGCCCATACCATATACCAGAAGCGGGAAAAAATGTCAAAGTGAAGATTTCGGAGGGCAAAATTTTTTTCTCGAACTTTGCCCCCCCCTGGACCCCCCCTGTGTGATCGTAGCCATCTAAAAAATCTGATAAATAGTACTTGGTATACTGAATGTGTGTGCCAAATTTCAAGTTTCTATCTTGAATAGTAAGGGCGAGAGAATTTGTACCAAAAATTCCCAAAATGCCCCAAATGACCATAAAACACTATGATCTCAGGGAAAAAAATTCTTGAGAGATCCCTAATTACTCTACGACTATAATTCGCCAATCATTCTCTTCAGAATAGAACTGTTTTTCAGGCGGTACAATTCACATGTCTCCATCATGTATCTAAGGCGGGAAATTCCTGAAAAAAGGGATTTTTGGGGGCAAAATTTCCCTTTTTTCAAATTTTGCCCCTTTGGACCCAACTGTTTTTACGCAGAAATCGAAAAAAAAACTTCTGGTAAATGCTACTTGGTGGACTGAATGTTTGTGCAAAATTTCAATCTTCTACGTGAAAAAATAGGCCCGCCAGAAAAATTTCCCTACCATGCCCCACTTTTACCCTATACAGAAGTATATTTGGATAAAAATTCACTGAGACGGCCCTAAGTACCCTAGAATAATAATTCGACCGTCGTTCTCTTCAGAATGGAACTGGCTTTCAGACGGTATGACTCACTTGGTTCTATCATGTATGTGAGGCGGGAAAATAACGAAAAAAGTGATTTTTGGGGTAAAAATCCCTTTTTTAACCCTTTACCCCTCTGGTTCCCCCTCTGTTTTAGCACTGACATCCGAACAAAAAATCTGGTAAATACTACTCGGTGGTCTGAATGTTTGTGCAAAATTTCAATCTTCTACGTTCAAAAATAAGCCCGCCAAAAAATACATATACCGACAATGCCCCATTTTTCCCTATATAGAAGTATATTGTTTAAAAATTCCCTGAGACATCCCTAATTACCCTAGGATAATAATTCGATTGTCGTTCTCTTCAGAATGGAACTGCCTTTCAGACAGTCTGACTCACGTGGTTCTATCATTTAGAGCTGGTCATCAGAAAAATGGAAACATCTGTAGTTGGCAACACGTCAGATATATGGGTTGGCAGTGGTGTCGTGGCGCCCGCAGCGCCGGACCGCTGGTGGTGGTGTGTTAGGTCGGTCTCCATACTACGTCAGGCGCAGTGGAACAGCAGTGTCCAGTGGCTTCAGCAGACAGATGTAGTGTAAAATGAGAGACCTCTCAGAGTTTCAAAAAGGGCAAATTGTTGTTGCGCGGTTATGTGGAGTGAGTGTGACGGCAGTGGCTACTGTGTTTGGTGTGTCGCGTGAGACAGTGTCGATGATGATGAGGGACTACACAACACACGGGAAAACCACATCTGGGAAGCGGAACAGTGGGCGGAAGAAAATCATGAGTGACAGGTCACGCCGGGTATTAAAGCGCATTGTCACGCAGAACCGTCATGCCGCTGCGGAGCAAGGGACGGAGGAACTCAATCAGTACCTCCCCCACCCTGTTTCGACAATCAGAGTCCGTCGCGAATTACATGACATGAACTTACGGGGTCGTGTTGCACGGGCCAAACCGCTCATCAGGGACCATAACGCTTTCGCACGCTGAAAATGGTGCCGCGACCATGCAACTTGGACCGTTGAGTACTGGAAACGTGTGATATGGTCGGATGAGTCATCCTTCACCCTATTCCCAACCCCGGGCCGTGTTTATGTGTGGAGAATGCCCAAAGAAGCTTATGATCTGCAGTGTCTCCGCCCAACTGTGAAACATGGCGGCGCCTCGGTGATGCTGTAGGCAGCCATATCATGATTTTCATTGGGTCCTGTGGTCACATTTAGCGGACGAATCACTGCCAACGATTATGTCGCAATTTTAGGAGACCACTTGCATCCTACGGTCCGGATAATGTTCCCGGACAATGACGCCATCTTCCAGGATGATAATGCACCCATTCACACAGCTGGCGTTGTTGCAGCGTGGTTTGAGGAACATCGGGATGAAGTTCAACACCTCCTCTGGCCCGCCCAATCTCCAGATCTCAACATAATTGAACATCAGTGGTCTGTCTTGGAAACACGACTCCGGCGACGATTTCCATCTCCATCCTTTCTCACAAAACTGGTCGATGCCCTGCACGAGGAATGGTGTAAAATTCCACTTGCTACCATTCACGACCTCTATGCCTCCATCCCACGTCGCATCAAGGCTGTTCTGAAGGAAAAAGGTGGCCCGACACCATATTAATCTTGTACGTTGCAATTTCGTTCACGTGTTTCCATTTTTCTGATCACCATCTGTATGTAAGGCGGGAAAATTACGAAAAACGGGATTTTGGGGGTAAAAATCCCTTTTTCTTTACCCCTTTGCCCCTCTGATTTCCCCTCTGTTTTAGCACTGACATCGGAACAAAAAATCTGGTAAATACTACTCGGTGGACTGAATGTTTGTGCAAAATTTCAATGTTCTACGTAGAAAATTAAGGTCGCCAAAAATATTGAACATAGGCTTAGAAAATGAGAAAATAAAGTTTTGACTTATGACGTCATCACCTCCTATGTCTGGACGCAGGACGGTCTGAAATCATACGTAATGTCTTCTACAGGGCCTCTGGACTTGGAAAACAAAAAAAACCGGACAAAAAAGCTCAAATAGAAGAGAAATAACGCAATGTACCATGAAAAACGCGTATGGTACAAATTGTACCATAGGATCCCAAAGGGGTTAATATGAGAAATCGATTCTTCACTATAACTGTAAAAAATGCAACTTGGGCGTGAAAAGGATTCGAACCTCTGCTGGACAGGTGTATTAGTGGTAACTTCATTACGTTATCGCTACACTATCATGCCACCTGAAACTACGAGCCAAATATTACTTACTTTTGCCTTGATCATTTGAAAGATCAAGCTTCTTCCTGTAAAGTTATTTGCACCTAAGGGCACAACGAAATTCATTTATTCGACGACATAGAGATAAATTACTGCCTACTAATAAAGGAAACCACATTCAATCCAGGAAAAAATACAGAAATAAGAACACAAAATGCAGTAATTTCGCCGTACAAATTCAAAAGTACTCGAATAATAATAATAATAATAATAATAATAATAATAATAATAATAATAATAATAATAATAATCAACCTTGATAATATCAAGGTTGATCAAATATTCAACCTTGATAATGTTCGGACCTGGGAGTATTTTTATCTATTCGTTTTGATGGTGGTACTTAGGGGAAGAGGAGGACGGAAAAATATAAAAACAATAAAACATAAGTCTTGAATCAAACGACCAATCTGGATGAAATTTTCAACATAGATTACGTTTGTGCATGGAATCCTTTTAATTATTTTACTTTGATGGAGGAATGTAGGGAAGGAGAGGACGGGGAGATATACAAAAATCAATGAAAATAAA
This sequence comes from Thermobia domestica, assembly GCF_964235325.1. NCBI lineage: Eukaryota > Metazoa > Arthropoda > Insecta > Zygentoma > Lepismatidae > Thermobia > Thermobia domestica. The sequence continues at coordinate 20,851,448 of NC_137468.1, read as the reverse complement.
CATAAAAGTGAGTTAATGATTTAATATATCTTGAACCACCGGATAGATCTGCATCAAATTTTCAACATGGATGAAGTTCGAGCCTGGAGTGGTTTTCATCGTATCACTTTGAAGGTAAAATTTAGGAGAGTGGAGGGGAGGGAAAATATATATAAAAATAAATAAAACCAAATAACTCTTGAACGACGCGACCTATCTCGATCAAATTTTTAACATAGATGAGTTTCGGGCCTGATACGTTTTTTTATTATTACTCTTTGACGCTAGATCTAAGGTAAGGGGAATGGGAAAGGTAAAGATATATATAAACTTAAATAAAATTTAATAAGTCTTGAACCACCGAACCAATCTCGATGAAATTTTCAACCTAGATGAAATTCAAACCCGACATGGTTTTCCTCACATCATTTTGATGGTGTAACTAAAGGAAGCAGGAAGGATAGCAACATTTAAAAGAGAAAGAAAAATGACCGATATTAGTATAGAATCTAAATTTTTTGGTGTCGCTGAGATGAACAGTGACACATCTGATGAAGTTAATATGCAAATTCTGCAAGCAACATGGAAGAGGGGGAAACATAAAAATGATTAAAATAACCAGTATCATCAAACTCAGTAACCCAGTTTTTCGGGTGCCTGAGATGAACAATGAAACTAAAGATGCTGTGCTCCGCAACATGGGAAAGATGCATTTCGCCAGCCCCTCCACCTTGGAGTTTCGAAAAAAAAAAAAAAACATGCCAATCGTTTGTGCTACGTTTGTGTCGGAATGTACCGCAAAAATTTTCGTTTGTACCACTTCCGGTACGAAGTTATAATAGTTTTAAAGTGGGGGGCTGGGGAAACGGCAGCCCCCACCTTGGAATTTCGAAACGAAACCTAAGGCAATCATTTGTGCTACGCTTGTGCCGGAATGTACCGCAAAAATTTTCCTTTGTACCACTTCCGGTACGAAGTTAAAAGGGTTTTAAGGTGGGGGGCTGGAAAAACGGCAGCCTCCAAACTTGGAATTTCGAAACAAAAACTATGGCATTCGTTTGTGCTACGTTTGTGCCGGAATGTACCGCAAAAATTTTTGTCTGTACCATTTCCGGTACGAAGTTATAAGGGTTTTGAAGTGGGGGGCTAGGGAAACGGCAGCCTCCAACCTAGGAATTTCAAAACAAAACGTATGCCAATCGTTTGTGCTACGTTTGTGCCAGAATGTACCGCAAAAAAATTCGTTTGTACCACTTCCGGTACGAAGTTATAAGGGTTTTAAAGTGGGGGGCTGGAGAAACGGCAGCCTCCGAACTTGGAATTTCGAAACAAAACCTATGCCAATCGTTTGTGCTACGTTTGTGCCGGAATGTACCGCAAAAATTTTCGTTTGTACCACTTCCGGTACGAAGTTAAAAGGGTTTTAAGGTGGGGGGCTGGAAAAACGGCAGCCTCCAAACTTGGAATTTCGAAACAAAAACAATGCCAATCGTTTGTGCTACGTTTGTGCCGGAATGTACCGCAAAAATTTTCGTTTGTACCACTTCCGGTACGAAGTTATAAGGGTTTAAAAGTGGGGGCTGGAGAAGCGGCAGCCTCCAAACTTGGAATTTTGAAACAAAACCTATGGCAATCGTTTGTGCTCCGTTTGTGCCGGAATGTACCGCTAAAATTTTTGTCTGTACCATTTCCGGTACGAAGTTATAAGGGTTTTGAAGTGGGGGGCTAGGGAAACGGCAGCCTCCAACCTAGGAATTTCAAAACAAAACCTATGCCAATCGTTTGTGCTATGTTTGTGCCGGAATGTACCGCAAAAATTTTCGTTTGTACCACTTCCGGTACGAAGTTATAATAGTTTTAAAGTGGGGGGCAAACTTCAGAAACATCAAATTCAATACAAATAGAGATAGAAACATTGAGTTAACGGGAATCGTTAGTGCACTTATAAGCACTAAGCACTAACGTTAGTGCTATCATATTTTGGGATTTATTCAAGATTTTTGGTGGGGGGGGCAACTTCAGAAATATCAAATTGTATACAAATAAAGGTAGAAACATAGTGTTAACAGCAATCATTAGTGCATCATTAGTGCACTTAAACGCACTAAGCACTAACGTTAGCGCTACTATATTTTGAGATTTATTCAAAAAATTTGGTGGGGTGGTCAACTTCAGAAATATCAAATTCTATACAAATAGGGATAGAAACATGGGGTTAATGGCAAACGTTAGTGCACTTAAACGTACTAAGCACTATCGTTGGTGCTACCATATTTTGGAATTCATTCAAGATTTTCGGTGGGATGGGCAACTTCAGTAATTTCAAATTCTATACAAATAGAGATAGGAACATAGAGTTAACGGCAATCGTTAGTGCATCGTTAGTGCACTTAAAATACTAAACACTGACGTTAGTGCTACAATATTTTGGGATTTATTCAAGATTTTAGATGGGGGCAAACTTCAGAAATATCAAATTCTATACAAATAGAGGTAGAAACATGCAGTTAAAGACAATCGTTATTGCATCGTTAGTGCACTTAAATGCACTAAGCATTAAAGTTAGCATTACCATATTTTGGGATTTATTCAAGATTTCTGGTGGAACCAACTTATGAAATATCAAATTTCATACAAATTTAGTGCTTTCTAGAAGCACTAACGATACACCAATGAATGGCATTAATTTTTTGTTAGTGCTTGAAGTTGACGCAAGTTCACCGTGCCCTCCAAAGATATTGTACCTGTAGCACCTACACTAATGAAGTACTAACGTTAGGGGTTGGTGCACTAAGAACCACTAACAATTGCACTAGAAGATATCATTAGTGCTTTTGAATATGGCGGAAATTTGATGCAATTAAAAATTCCCAATAAATGTCTTATAGGAGTTTAGTGACATGTAATTGTCCATAACTACACTAATATTGAAGGACAAACGAAACTGTTAGTGTTTTCTAGAAGCACTAACGATGCACTAACGATTGCACTAGAATAGATCATTAGTACTCTTGAATTTGACGGAAATTTGACGCAATGAAAAATTTCCCATAAATTTATTATGTTTCGTTATATGTAATTGGCCATAAGTAAACTAATATTGAAGTTCTAACTAAATTGTTAGTGTTTTCCAGAAGCACTACCAATGCACTAACGAATGGCACTAAGTTTTAGTTAGTGCTTGAAGTGGGGGCGCTAAGTTCACTCTGGCCTCAAAAGGTATTTTAATTGTTGCACATTTACTAATGATATACTAACCTTCGGTGTAGATGCGCTAAGAAGCACTAACAATGCACTAACGATCGCTCTAGAAGAGATCATTAGTGATTTTGAATTTGGCGGAAATTTGATTCAATGAAAAATTTGCCTAAATTTCTTGTGAGTCTCGTGATATGTAATTGGCCATAACTACACTAATAGTGAAGCACTAACGAAATTGTTAGTGCTTTATAGAAGCACTAACGAATTGGACTATTTTTTCCGTTAGTGCTTAAAGTGTCGGTGCGAAATTCACGCTGACTTCTCCATAGGTTTTTTTACTTGTAACACCTACACTAATGAAGCACTAACGTTAGGTGTTTGTGCTCTAAGAAGCAATTACGATGCACTAACAATTGCACTAACAGAGGTAATTAGTGCTTTTGAATGAGATGGAAATTTGATACAATGAATAATTCCCCATGTGTTTCTTATGGGATTTTTGAGACTTATAATTGGCCATTTCTACACTAATGGTGAAACACTAACGAAACTACTTGTATCTTCTAGAAGTACTAACAATGCAATAACGTATAAAACTAATTTTTTCGTTAGTGCTTGTAGTGGGGGCTAAGTTCACGATAAATTCGAAAGTTTTCTTTCCTTGTAATATTAGTGCTTCCTAGTGCACCAACACCTAAGTTTCGTGCTTCATTAGTGTAGGTGCTACAAGTAAGAAACCTTTGCGGGCCAGCGTGAACTTGGTTCCCACTTCAAGCAGTAACGAAAAATAAGTCCATTCGTTAATGTATCGTTAGTGCTTCTGCAAAACACTCACAGTTCCGTTAATGCTTAACTATTGATGTAGATATGGCCAATTATATGCCACAAAAATCCCATAAGAGATTCATGTGGAATTTTTCATTGCGTCAAATTTCCGCCAAAATCAAAAGCACTAATGACCTCTTCTACTGAAATCGTTAGTGTTTCTTAGTGCATTAACACCTAACGTTAGTTCTTCATTAATGTAGGTCCTACAAGTAAAAAAACCTTTGGAAGCTTTCATGAACTTGGCTCCCCACTTCAACCAATAACGAAAAAATTAGAGCTGTTTTCTTTAGTGCTTCACTATTAGTGTAGTTATGGCCAGTTACATCTCAGGAAACTCACATAAGAAATTTAAGGGGAGTTTTTCACTGTGTCAAGTTTCTGCCAAATTAAAAAGCACTAATGATCATTTCCAGTACAATTCTTAGTGCATCGTTAGTGCTTCTTCGTGCACCAACTCCTAACGTTAGTGCTTAATTAGTGTAGGTGCTACAAGTAAAATATCTTTGGTGGTCAGCGTGAATTTGCGCCTCTTCAAGCACTAACAAAGTAATTAGTGCATTCGTTACTGATTCCTGAAAATACTGACACTTTGTATGGAATTTGATATTTCTGAAGTTGCCCCCCACCAAAAATTTTGAATAAATTTCAAAATGTGGTAACACTAACGTTAGTGCTTAGTGCATTTAAGTGCACTAATCACGCTCTAACGATTGCCGTTAACTCCATGTTTCTACCTCTATTTGTATAAAATTTGATATTTTTGAAGTTGGCCCCCCATCAAAGATCTTGAATAAATCCCAAAATATGGTAGCATTAATGTTAGTGCTTATTGCGTTTAAGTGCAGTAACAATGCACTAACGATTACCGTGAACCCCATGTTTCTACCTCTATTTGTATAGAATTTGATATTTCTGAAGTTGGCCCCCCCACCAAAAATCTTCAATAATAATCCCAATATATGGTAGCACTTACGGTAGTGCTTAGTGTGTTTAAGTGCACTAACGATGCGCTAAGTTTAGTGAAAATCTGTCTGCATAAAGATGGGTGGGGGGCTAACTTCATATGAAGTAGGTCCCAAACCAAAATCTTCAATATCTCGTAAACGCTGATAGCACTAACGTTAGTTCTAAATGCACTAACGTGCACTAACGATGCATTAACGATGTGCAGCGTTTGGTGTGATTTGGGAGAGGTGGGGGGCCAACTTCAGGCACGTAATTTTTTTTGCGGTACATTCCGGTAAAAACGTACCACAAACGATTGACATACTCTTATCTCGAAATTCCAAGATGGGGGGTCCTGGAAACGGCAGCCCTCTAGTTAAAACTGTCATACTTTTGTACTGGAAGTGATACATACAAAAAGGTTTGCGATACATTCCGACACAACTGTTGTTAAACGATTTGCATAGGTCTCGTTTCGAAATTCCGAGGGGGCATCAAAACGGCAGCTCCGTAGCTTGAAACTCTCGTACCTTTGTACCGGAAGTGGTACAGAAAAGAGTTTAGCGAAACGTTCCTGTTCAAAAGTAGTGCAAAGAGTGGGCATAGGTTTCATTTCGAAATTACTGGGTGCGGGGCTGCCGTTACCACAGCCCCTCTTGAAAACTCATATAACTTTGTACCGGAAGTGGAACAAACGAAATTTTTGCGGTACATTCCGGTACAAACATAGCACACACGATTGGCATAGGTTTTGTTTCGAAATTCCAAGGTTCGAGGCTGCCGTTTCTCCAGCCCCCCCCCCACTTTAAAACCCTCATAACTACGTACCGGAAGTGGTACAAACGAAAATGTTTACGGTACATTCCGGCACAAACGTAGCACAAACGATTGGCATAGGTTTTGTTTCGAAATTCCAAGTTTGGAGGCTGCCGTTTCTCCAGCCCCCCTACTTTAAAACCCTTATAACTTCGTACCGGAAGTGGTACAAACGAAAATTTTTGCGGTACATTCCGGCAGAAACGTAGCACAAACGATTGCCATAGTTTTTGTTTCGAAATTTCAAGGTTGGAGGCTTCCGTTTCTCCAGCCCCCCCACTTTGAAACCCTTATAACTTCGTACCGGAAGTGGTACAAACGAAAATGTTTACGGTACATTCCGGCACAAATGTAGCACAAAGGATTGGCATAGGTTTTGTTTCGAAATTCCAAGTTTGGAGGCTGCCGTTTCTCCAGCCCCCCAATTTAAAACCCTTATAACTTCGTACCGGAAGTAGTACAAACGAAAATTTTTGCGGTACATTCCGGCACAAACGTAGCACAAACAATTGGCATACGTTTTGTTTTGAAATTCCTAGGTTGGAGGCTGCCGTTTTCCTAGCCTCCCACTTCAAAACCCTTATAACTTCGTACCGGAAGTGGTACAAACGAAAATGTTTACGGTACATTCCGGCACAAATGTAGCACAAAGGATTGGCATACCTTTTGTTTCGAAATTCCAAGGTTGGAGGCTTCCGTTTCTCCAGCCCCCCAATTTAAAACCCTTTTAACTTTGTACCGGAAGTGGTACAAACGAAAATTTTTGCGGTACATTCCGGCACAAACGTAGCACAAACGATTGCCATAGGTTTTGTTTCGAAATTTCAAGTTTGGAGGCTGCCTTTTCTCCAGTACCCCCCCACTTTAAAACCCTTATAACTTCGTACCGGAAGTGGTACAAACGAAAATTTTTGCGGTACATTCTGGCACAAACGTAGCACAAACGATTGGCATACGTTTTGTTTTGAAATTCCTAGGTTGGAGGCTGCCGTTTCCCTAGCCTCCCACTTCAAAACCCTTATAACTTCGTACCGGAAGTGGTACAGACAAAAATTTTTGCGGTACATTCCGGCACAAACGTAGCACAAACGATTGGCATACCTTTTGTTTCGAAATTCCAAGGTTGGAGGCTTCCGTTTCTCCAGCCCCCCCACTTTGAAACCCTTATAACTTCGTACCGGAAGTGGTACAAACGAAAATTTTTGCTGCACATTCTGGCACAAACGTAGCACAAACGATTGGCATACATTTTGTTTTGAAATTCCTAGGTGGGGGGCTGCCGTTTCCCTAGCCTTCGCACTTTAAAACTATTATAACTTCGTACCGGAAGTGGTACAAACGAAAATTTTTGCGGTACATTCCGGCACAAACGTAGCACAAACGATTGGCATAGGTTTTTTTCGAAACTCCAAGGTGGGGGGGATGGCGAAATGCACCTACATGGGAAAGGGAGGGGATATATAAAACTCATCGAAAATAACCTATATCAAAGAGCGCTTTAGTAATAGTAAAACGTGACTGAATAACGTCGCATATTTATATTTTTTCTCTATTTAGCCCAGCAAAGCGGCCAACTGGTGCTAGTAATAATAGTAATTATTATTATTATTATTATTAGTATTATCATTCCCGTACTTTTGAACTTGCAGGGCTGAAATTAATTCATAATATGTTTAATTTTCTTTATTTTTTTCTGGATTGTATGTCGTTTCCTTTATTAGTAGGCAGTAATTTATCTCTGGGTCGTCGAATAAATTAATTTCTTTGTGCACTTAGGTACAAATAACCTTACAGGAAGAAGTTTGATGATTTCAAAGATCAATTCTAAAGTAAGTAATATTTAGGTTGTAGTTTCATGTGGCGTGATAGTGTAGTGGTAACCTAATGAAGTTACCACTAATACAGCTGTCCAGCATAGGTTCAAATCCTCTTCACGCCCAAGTTGAATTTTTTACAAAGTTATAGTGAAGAATCGAATTCTCATATTAGACGTGCAATGCTTATGAATGTGGAAGCAAACACCTTTATTTTGAGAGAGACGATTTACGAATGTTGGTTGGGAAAGGAACAGGGATTTACAAGGATATTCGAAACACTTCATTGATCTGCAGTAAACAATTTCCGTGTTATCGTTCTCAGAAAGAAATATTACAGCATTTGTTGAACAAAGTTTGGGTAAAGCAATCGGTGGTGTAGTGGTAAAATGCCAGACTTCCAAGCGGTAATATGGGTTCGATTGCCTGTCAGGTAGTATAACTTTCGCATAAAATAATGGCTGCAAATAGCGATTTATCTTCTGTTGGAGAACTTACAAAGCATCACTGGCGAGAATTCGAATAAACAGTTTGTGCGTCCTTTATCATACACTGTGAGATAAGTATGTTCCATATTTATATTCTTCCTTCTCTCTCCCCCTTTCTTGGCGTTTACCTATCCTGTCGTTGCATCTTTAATTTCTCCCCCTCTCCCTCACGTACACACGCACTTCATGTACGTGTGTGTGTTCCAAAGTTAAAACGGAGCAAGAAACCGATAGACCAGGTCTGGAGAATATAATTAACTAGCAACTTCAGCGTCGAGTTTTTCGTCCTCTGGGCATAACATCTCCACTCCTGGTCATCTCTGAAAGAAATACTATTTAAAGGCAAGGGAATAAGCAAAATATCTTTTTATCATCTCGGTTACCGAGTCTCAGTCGAATTGCCGGGTCATTACGGGTTTGAACCCTCGACCCAGTGGTGGTCCATAATCTAAACAACATCATCCGACTGACACTATGACCATTTGAGGTCTAACGCGTTCATTCTATCTGTGCAAATTACAACGTTATATCGGCAAGAGATGAAAGTAATGTTTGATGTTCGGAGCAGATAAATCTTCGGAAAAGACTAGAAAATGGCAACCTCTTTGATTCTTTGAAAACAAAATTTATTTATACTAGTTCAACACAAATTTGTTTACATTCTTTAATCCAATGTGATTTATTCACGTTGAAATTTGAAACATGCAAGGTCTGCTACATCTATAAGGAACATCCAATTTTCCATTTGAACATTTGTAACTTTTCATTATGATACGGTTTGGACATTTAATAGAGGATATTTCTGATAAAAATTTAGCAGTAAACTAGCACTCATTCAATGTTATCTTTCTTTCTTCTTTTTCTTTTCTTTTTGTTCACTTTGCATTGGTAGCCTGGAATGGAAGATATGACCTACGCTACCTACTGGGTTTATTAGAATGTAGTTTGCATCAGTACCTCCAATGAACACTACCGAATTTACAACCGAACCACGGGGAAACAAATCATATGTGGTGAAGTGTTCACGTTATGTTTCATGTGCCTGTGAGATCTACAGTTCTGCTAGAAATTGAGTATCTTATCCTTTATGAAAGAGATTGAATGAATGTTTCAAGCATCCTTTATATATTTGAACAGTCCTGAAAGTGTATATATATATATATATATATATATATATATATATATATATATATATATATATAAAACACGCGTTATATCTATATTACTGTTGGATTACTAGTAACGGAGCTTTATGATTTTAGGTTCTTTTCTTACTAAGTTAAAAATTCCACATTTTCATCTGTTCTCCTTTTCTTTTTCTTCTTCTCTCGCCTTCTCTCTCTGTCTCTCTCTCTCTCTCTGCCTCATTTCTGAACCTCTGCGTAATAGATATCCATTGGTTTCAATTTTTCATTTCGTGTGTTTCAGTTTTTCTCTGAATTAACTTATGAATGTTGTTTCGTTTCGGTTTTGTTATTTGATTTTAGCGATAGTAATACATGTGTAGTTTGAAATATCTTCACCAGACATGATTATGGGATAAGAAGGTGTATATCAGGTGCTCTAGCTGCACAGCGTTAGCTGTCGCAATTTTTTGGATGCGGAGTGTACCATTTATACACAATATGTGTCGTGGGAGATACGTTTGGATGCCAGATACCGAATCAAACGCTGAAAACTGGGATCTTCTCTTTAGGTAGGCAACCATGCCTGGCAAACCACCCGCCAAAAATTTCAGCTTGGCTCCCCTTCTTAAATTGTTGATTACAGGCCAAAGAATATCTGTGTGAAGTGCTATCTTTTAGTCATAAAATGTGGAGTTGAACCCCTTAACCGCCGGACTATTAAAAGTTATGTGAAAAATAGTGTTAGGAAGGTTAGGAAGATGAATCTTAGTTTATGTAAATTCATTTATAAAACTATATTTACAAAAACAAATGTCTTACAAGCTTGAAAAAATTATTGTAATGTAAGACACCTCTAGGGAAGTGATAAAAGGGTAACATGTAAAAAAAAATCGATAACTTGCTATGTTAGTGTCGTATCCTAGCTTTTGGGGTCGCTGGGATGTGTAGTGGCACTCTCTATGCCATGTAAAACCATCTTTACTGGGTATGGCGTAGAGCAAGGGGTAAGAAAGGCTGAAAATAAAATTTCGACAATGACTGACAAGCAAAGGGTTCAAATGGATAAATAGAGTTGCGGGATGAGACATAGTGCACCTGATCGGGGATGTGAAAATATGTGTATGTGCAAAGTTATAGCGGCTGAGCACCATAAGAAACGGAGGGGGAGGGCGTCAAAGTTGGTGGGAGAAGGGCTATGCTGTTATTGAAATACATCAAATAAGCTGTTGAATCCTGAAAATAGTGAAAGGTAGACAATGCAATCGGTAGTAGTTTCACATGTTGGGAGCTACTCTGCCCATTCTTGTTTTGACAATATGTGAAACTACTTCCGTTTGTATTGTCTATCTTTCACTATTTTCAGGATTCAACAGCTTATTTGATGTATTTCAATAAAAGCATAGCCCTTCTCCCACCAACGTTGAGCCCTCCCTCTCCGTTTCTTATGGCGCTCAGCCGCTATAACTTTGCACATACACATATTTTCATATCCTGTATCAGGTGCACTATGTTCCTATGATCATCCATTTAGACCTTTTACTTGTGATATTGGTGTGAAATCTACAGTGTTCGAGGATGACTAAGCTCATTGCTAACAGACACAATGAAATTTAATCTCAAATTTAGTCAAGATAAATTGTTGTTTGCTGACAATTTAAAGATCCATTTGCCAATAACAACTGAACAAAACTGTGAAAGGCTGCAGGGTAATGTAAATAAATAAATCAATTTAATTTTAAAACAAAAATATGTATGGAAAAAATGTTATTTACAAAACGAAGAAATCCTCATACATTTTCATACTCGATAAAGGGAACTTCACTTAAGAAAACAAAATTAGTGAAAGATCTGGGTGTAACTTATAATAGTTGCTTGACATTTAAAACTCACGTAAGAATATAACTAATGAAGCATACAGAAATTTAGGTTTGGTAGTAGGAATAGTTAGAGACCAATACGATGCATGTGTTCAAGACATTGTACATATCTTTATTGCTGTAGAAATTTGAGTATGACAGCCAAATATGGAACCCGAATCATGTTACCTACACTAAACAGATATAAATGCTACAGACTAAATTCTTAAAACGTCTTATAAACAGACAGGTTACTACGATAAATTTGATTCGGCTGCTGTCCTAGTAGCAAATTTAAATTTTGAAATCCTTGAGCAAATGAGAAATATTCTAGATGTATTATTTTTATTCAAAATCATTAAGAAAGAGGTAGACTCTTCAGAACTAACCAATAAGATTAAACTTCAGATCCCTACCTTAAGAACGAGGCTAGCAAACACTGGTTTCTTTTACTGTCAGAAAGCCTGGACGAATGTATTAATCAAGTCTCTTATGTGGCGAATGTATGCTTCTTATAACAGGTACAGCAAGGTAAATAAAACTTTACATATTTGTAGTATGTATGTAAATAATTTCCTATTGAATTGTTTTACCACTTCAAAATACTATATAGGATACTGTAATTGGGCTCTAAAGTCCTGTTGTATTTCTAAATAAATAAATAAATAAATAAATAAATAAATAAACGTGCTTACTAGCTTTCCCTAGGAATTGGGTTACGTATTATATTCAATTCTTTACTTTTGATAGAAACGACGCGAGCGCATTGCTTGTTATTTATTCTACTTGGTTCTTTATTTTCTAATAGGGCAACGTCGAAGGCTTGGTTTTCATTACTTATTCTACTCACTTTTTTTTTCAATTATTGTGTATAAACGTTATTCTTCGACGTCGAGAACTTTTTCTAGTGTATATATGAACGGATGGAGGAAAGATAATGGAAAGCAACATTTTTAAACTTTTGAGTAAAACGGAAGAGAAAATTCAACATTCTCATGCACTACAATGGAATGACAATACCAATCAAGTTTCTCCAGACATTTGCATCTATTTTTCCGAGCTTGAACTACTTGCATAATGTTCTTTCGTGTAATCCCAACTCATTACATTTAATAAGGCAATTTCACCAAAAGTAGCACTTACCATTATCTTTCCCCGAGGGGCACATATATAGTCACCTTTTCTCCAAATATCCAAAAACCTATTACAGTTTTGGTACAATGAAGTAGAACACAAAATTGAAACTTTTCGTATAGGAACCAATATTATCGTTTGAATTATGAGAAGCTAATATTTACATATTGATATTGTAAGTTTCACATAATCTGAAAGTATTATATTGGTGAAAGTTATAATAATTACCACAACTATTAATTTCGTAAATCAAAGGAAATAATGTGCTTTCGTTGAACAGCTAATGTGTTTCGCAATAAGCATAATTTATACGGTTTACCAAACATTGTAAGGGTCATAAAATCTAGGAGGCTCAAGTGAGGAGGTCTTGTAGCCAGGATGGAAGAAAGTAGGAACGCTTTCAAAGTTTCGAGTGTAAATCCAATCGGAAAACGTCTATTAGGTAAATCTAGTTGCAGATGGGATGACTACATTAAAATGAATCTCGCAGAAATAGGAACACAAAATAAAAACTAGATAAAGTTAACTAAGAACAGAAGTCAATGGAGAGCTTTTGTAAATACGGCATTGAACCTCCGGGTTCCATAAGTCAAAAAATTACTTAGTTAATAAAAACATCTCTAATGTAGTTGTTTGTTGATGTTGAGCATGTCCTTTCAAAACCGAGGTCATATGAGAAATGGATCTACAGTTTAAAGTAGAATTAAAACTGTAGTACATTCACGATTCAGTACTTACCTACTCGGAATCGAATCCGTATCCTATTGTATCATAATAAGCTTTCAATTTCAACTGGAGAGAGATGCATTAAAAATGAAGTTACTTCGCTGAATAATGCTAGTTTGGTCTCTACAGTGGGAAAAAGTTTCTATATACTTATGCAATTAGCTTATTGCATGACGGAAGCAGTGTATATGTCCTTGTTGATGATGCTATTTAATGCGGATCCATACTTCCTTCCAATATTGTATTAAAAATTAATCATCAGTTCAGATCTCAGGAGAGGAAGTTGATTTTGCAATAGACATTTGCCTGTGTCAAAAGTTTTCTAGAACTATTATATGTATATGTACAGGGTTTTCATAAAGTATGGACGGATTTAATTTCCTTATAATTTTCATAAAAATGCTCGTAATGAAACCAAATAAAGTGCAAACGGTAGCGGAAGGATTAATTTTTTTCTTGGCAACGCTGTTACATAAGCGGAAACTCTGAACACGTTGAGAGAGGGAGAGGGAGGGCAAGGGTCAGTTTCTTACCAAATTCCACCCATTGTTGTTTTCATTATTGTTTCAATGTTGACTGTTAAAAGTAAGTTGTAAGCTGTATTGGTGTGTGTTTCTTTTAAAGAAATAAATAAATGAAAAACTCCCCTGAGAAGACTATTTTTTACCGTATCAAAGATGGCGTCGGTGAAAGAAAAAAGCGCAATGTGTTCTGTGGTACGCAGAGCTAAAATCACCAATTCTGGTGTGTCGAAAGTTCACCAAAGAGTTCAAAAAGCCGGCACCGACTGAGAGTGCAATCCAAAAGTGGCATGCTAAGTTCTTGGAGACAGGAAGCGTCCTGGACGGTCCTCGAAGTGGGAGGCCGCCAACTTCGCCTGCAACAGTGAGCAGGGTAAGGGAAAGCATCATCAACAGCCCACAGAAGTCGATTCCTAGACGGTCTATGGAACTCGGAATTCCACATACAACCGTGATTAAGATAGCCAAGAAGACACTTAAGGCCAAATATAACAAAATCAAGATAGTCCAGGATCTGCATGATGAAGATGTGGACATCCGGTTCAACTTCTCTGACGCCATGCTTAAGCAGTTGGAACATGGCGACTTTCTCTTTTCAGCCATCATGTTCTCAGATGAGGCAACCTTCCATGTCTCCGGGAAGGTTAACCGACACAACTGTCGCGTTTGGGGCACGGAAAACCCAAAGGAATTTGAGACACATGAGAGAGATAGCCCTAAAGTGAACGTTTGGTGCGCTGTGTCCTATGATCATCTGATTCGACCGTTCTTTTTTGAAGAGGAGACCGTGAATGGAGATTCGTACCTGGATATGTTGCAGAAATACCTCATTCCAGAACCGGAGGCACGTGGAATCCAGAACGACACCCTGTTCCAATAGGACGGGGCACCCCCTCACTATGCAATCAAGGTGAGACAGTTTCTTCACGAGAAATTCCCTAACCGATGGATTGGCCGCGGTGGCCCGACCGCTTGGCCGCCAAGATCACCCGACCTTACCCCCTGCGACTTCTGGCTTTGGGGTAATGTGAAAACGGAAGTTTATGCAAAGAAGCCAAGTCGTTTGGAAAACTTAAAAGACAAAATCAGGCGTCTGTGGCTGGCATATCGGATCAAACATGGCGGAACGCTGTGAGTGGATTCCAGCGCAGTCTACGCGAATGTGTGGACGTAAATGGCGCCCAGTTGAAGGTGTGGAGGTGAATGAACTGAGCTGGTGCAGATTACAGGTAAAGATTTAATCCTTCCGCTACCGTTTGCACTTTATTTGATTTCAATAAGAGCATTTTTATGTAAATTATAAGCGAATTAAATCCGTCCAGACTTTATGAAAATCCTGTATATTTTGAAACTTGAAATCATATATTCATACTCTTCTGTATTATATTTTTAAGTACAATTTAAACTAGAAAGACCGATCACGGCATAGTTTAACCATAACACGTATATATCTTTTTCAATAGAATTGTTCGATTTTATCTCATAGCAAAATCCAAACCGGATATAATAGCTCATTCTCTAACGGATGCACACAAGCAGCGTAATAATAATATAGAAAATATAACCATAATATATATACTTTTCTGCTTCCCGTGTATTGTGTAGAAAAAATGTTTACAATGCCACATCATTTTTTTTTCATCAAACTACCTGCTGCTATTATTTCCCTGGAAATCCAGAGGATGATGAAGTTATGTTGTAAGCTGCGTTAATTCTCAACCTTTCGCACTGGAGTACGCACTTAATTATTAATTCGCACTTAATTCGCACTGGAGTACGCAATTGATTATTAATATCACCATAAGTCGTACGTACTACTATCAGCGCATTGTGTATCACAGATTGAGAAATCCTGATCAACGCCATATGTTATACCAATAGATTGCAATAATATTACATTTATAAATAAAAATAAAATAAGTGTCCAAAGAGTCCATGATAACTCAAGTTTTACGTTTCAGCCGGTAGTCAATGTATTGGATCTCAATGCCATATTTATTACATTCTTAAGCAACTGTGCAACTTAAACGAGGACACCTGATTTCATATTGGTATTAGTAGAAACAAAACGCTCTAAGAAAGGATTTAAGTAAAAGTGAGATTTGTCTTACAACATGGAAATACTGAATTTCAATGGCAAACAATGTTGAACTCGAAGATAAAACAAAAGAGAAGCAAAGTTGTATGACAGCACCGGCGGTAACCAGTGATTGTATGACGATTTCAAGCAAAAGATCATTAAATACTTAATAAAGAAGTGGTTGGTTCTGTTCAGCACTTAAGCAAGTTCATTTTGGAGATTGTTTGTATTAAAAAAATTAAGCCCTGAAATTTATTTTTACATTTTCTATAGCAGCCAGGACACACTCTTTTTAGGAAGATAAAGGAAGATGCTTGGTAACTTTGAGTACATATACACTGCTACATACCTGTATACGTATATAGCTCGACAAGTATGATTTGATAACTAGCTGAATTGGAATTACACTTGATTATACTGCAACAAATTGTAATATACAGGAAGGAAATGGACTGTATACCGTGTATATCCAACTAATATTTTTACAATCCAGCTTATATTCATCTCAAAGTAACGAAAGAACGAGAATATACACGAGAGCGAATACGCTATGTTTATGAAAATGGTCTAGCGTGTATCCGTCAAAACTTCTAGCATTACTTTACTGGTAACATAGTCAAATAAACAGAACCGTAATTACTAGTAGGCCCAGGCTTAGGGCTGCAATATCATAGGAGTGCACGTTGGCCAGAAACGTAATAAACAAGACGAAAAAAATGCAAAAGTTGAAAAATAATAACAATCTATGTATTGAAATGCTACAATAGCAACAAAGGCACCTGAGCTCCAACCTATAACTTTGTATTTCAGCCTTTACTTTTATTCCGTATTTTAGTCTCTTTTGCGTTCCCTTAGAAGAGAAGAAAAGAAGGTCGGGGGTTCCAATTGTTAAACTGGATGGCCATACCTCGAAATGAGTTAAGCTTAACGATGTAAAAATTGCTATTTAAAGTTCTCATTTCAAATAGTTAAAGATGTGTTTCAGTCCTGTTTGATACTTCTTTTAGAACAGAAGGGAAGAAAAAAGCGGTTAAATAAAGAAGAGTGAGTGTTGCAATTGTTAAAATAAGATAGCCTCCCTCCAAATCCCTCAAGATTAGGGATAGCCTATGTTAAAAGATGAGAAGTGCGAGGATATTACGATGAAGTCGCAAGCTAGCCAAATGCAAGTTTAACAATAAGCTGACAGTAGCTTTTACAGTTCTCTTCAAGTTAAATGAAGCAAATTTGCTTCAGATATTTTAGTCAGGTAATCAAATATTTTAATCAAGTACAAAATTACGCGATGATAAATTCCCGAGTACTACACGAAGTTGAATCTATTTAATCTAGTTTTGGGGTTCAAAACGGTTTTGCAATTAACGTCAAAATGACTAGTGCTAGATAGCATGGTATAAATTAAGTTGGTTCTAAAATATTACAAATATTTTTCTCATACAAATATTACAGATAATTTACAAATATTACAAAATCTCTGCTTTCACTAAAATATGCTAAATTTTCCTCTTTGAAATAAATTTCTTACGTTAAACGACGGAGCACTGTTTCAATACATAAATTATAGCTACAAAACAGGTTTATTGAAAGATTAAATATTTTCGAAGCCCATTTACAAACTTTTGGTGAACTACATGATTTCATGGAAACTTAAACATTCCCAAAGAATATGTAGTTAATATATTTCAAAATATTTCCTACCGTAGGGTATAGTTAAGTCAAACGCACAGTTAATTAAATATTTCACAAACATACAATTGCCTCATTAAACGTAGCAGTAGACTTGTTGCCAATTTCAGAATGCACTCAGCGAATAAAAAATAATTATGTACAGTTAATGTATAAGAGATGGGTTAAATAAAATATGCAGTGATTAGACACTAGTACATGAAACCTATTACAAAAAGTATTAACAGAAAATAAAGTACTTATTTTTTATATTTATTGTTGTCACATACTGAAATCTGACATACAACTACGCCTGTCTACAGGGTTCAATGTGTAATTTATGCTTTTATTTTTCTAATTTTCGAGGGACAATAAAAATTAATAAAATATCAAATTATGAAAAAATGTAGAATTCGACCAATTTACACGTTTATGGCCCCTACATATTAAAAAAGTGATATCTGAATTTCATCCTGATGTACCGGTATGTGTGATGTGTATACCAAAATGTACATGCTGTTTTTATATTGTTTCAAAACGCGTGAGAGTATTGTAATGAAATTGAAAAGGATTGAATCTTTGATTTTAAGGCATAACTATATCAAATCACATATTTATAAATGCAGTATCTCTCTTTTTAGGTGCATTGTTGAAAAAAAAAATGCTTTTTTGGGTACTGGGTGATATGGATTTTACTGTAACACAGCAATGAATTGTCACAAATGATGTTTGTCTGTACAAGGTAGAAAAGCTGTGAATATCTATCGGCAGCTCAAGGATGTGTGTAAGAACAGTGCATTTGCAAATACTATTCGGAAGTGGATGAGTAGTGGAAGTTTGTCAACGTATGATTGGCCAAATTTTGTGTGACAGACCCTGGAAACCTGGTAATGGAGTACAGACGGCGAATTATGAAGGACATCTGCAATCTACCAGGGTTCTAGCATGGTGCCGTTGAACGCTTTCTGACTGACCACCTAAAGCTGAGAAAGGTCAGTTAGCTTGAAAAAACTTAAAATTCTTGTAGCCTAGAGAACTACTGCGCTTTTAAGTCCGCTGTACAAATGATTTTGAGTATACTTTCTAGGGCAAAATAGCATCCAGCTAGAGACCCATCTCTTCCTGTAAGAAGGAGTAAGTTCATGTTGTATCATGATGATGATAATGATTATAACTTTTCCTAATATTAGAGTCACGGTGACTCATTGAGCTGTTGTAGTGTAGTCAACAGTCTGCAGGTTAGGCTTACGATCGTGAGGTGACATCCATTGTTGGTTCTCTGAAGCTCTTTGGCGATTTTTAACTGTCCCCGATATTTCTGTGTTCGAGTCCCTGTCGAGTCTAGTAGTCATTAAAAGTGAAAACAAAAGAAGTAATTAAGAATGACTGCTAGCCTGAAAATGCTATTACATCTTTCCGACTGAGTGTTTTCAGCGGAAAGTGAACCCGGCACCACTCGTGCCAAAGGTGAGAGCGTTAGCGACTACGTGGGGTCTCAGAAGTGGTCTCGAATTTGCTTAAGCAACTGTCATCTTGACTTCTTTTTCGATCTCATTCGGTTAATGTTGGAATGCTATCTTAATAGTCCATTCAATAAAGGTTTTGTGTCGGGACTAATTAGTAACAAGCTGAATTCTTCAGGAACGTTAGACCACAATATAAGGTGTATTTTCTGAGATGTTACCACGCCTCCCCTCTTGCTTTCCTCTCTACCCCCTTTACCCTTTTAGACTCTTGTATATTTGAGGAAAATGTCGACTTTCAGTTAACTAGCTACTACTTCAGTACTATTTGTCCGAGTATCATAGTCATTCTCTTTTAGAATGAAACATGCTTTCAAATGGTATGATGAGCATGTTTGTATGATGTACAAGAAAAGGGAAATTTGAGGTAAAATAGAGAACTTTTCCTTCGAAAAATCCCTTTTTTGAAACATAGTGCCCTTTGCAACAACCCTAGCTACAGGTATCTGTATATAATCTACTTTGCAAAATACTATGGTTTATATGTAATGTGTGTTCCAAGTTTTATTGCAACATCTAGAATAGTTACGACGGAAAAATATTTCTCAATCGTACTTGACAATATCGAATTTCATATATAAATAAGGAAAATTGGGACACATATATATAAAGTAAGTTCCCAAACACAGTTCTATGCATCCAAGTATCATGGTTAATACGTAGTACAAACGAAAAGCATTTTGGGATATATGAAAATTTCTCTCTAAAAATCTCTTTTTTAAAATTTTGTGGGCTCCTGAAGCGGTACCGGGTACAGATGCCTGGATATAATCTACCTTAAAAAGCTCTATTGTCTATACATAATGTATGTGTCAAATTTTCTTTGCAATATCCGGAAAAATTACGAGAAGAAAAAATATTTCTTAATCCTGTTTGACACTACAAATGAGATACCTTCAGTGAATCGAATCCAGTAACAGCACTCTTACCCTTCTAATATACCACGAAAATATGACAAACGGAACGAAATACAACTCTTTGCTTTCAACTATATACATGTATATACTTTATTAATATGCAAATAATTTATATTTTATTTATAACTGTTATATACAAATTTATGTTGCTATATTTCATTAATTTGTTTTTTACTTGCATGTTAGGGTCGTCAAGTCTAGGAGGCTTAGGTGGGCGGGTCATGTAGCTAGAATGGAAGAAAGTAGAAACGCATTCAAAGTCTTGACTGGAAGACTAATCGGAAAACGACCATTAGAAGGACCTAGGCGCAGATGGGAGGACAATATTAAGATGGATCTCGCAGAGATTGGAATACAAAGTAAAAACTGGATGCAGTTAGCTAAGGATAGAAGTCAGTGGAGAGCTTTTGTGAACGCGGCATTGAACCTCCAGGTTCGATAGGCCATAGAGTTAGTTAGTTAGTTATTTAGTTAGTTAGTTAGTTAGTTATTGCTAATTAATTGTCAATCTTGGTTCGGAAAATGGTTCCTAACTTAGATTAGGGCCGTTCCGTTATCTATTGCCTATGGACCCGCCATGTCCTCGACTGGCAACAATCGGTAGCTGCTAAACAGTGAAAAATAATATACTTCATAGTGTAATAACATCACGGACCACCCACCCTAAAACACATGGAATGTAGAAAGTAGAACCAAATTTTCTACGTTCTACAATTTTATTACACATTTAATACAATCGGTTTTTACTTGCTCACTGATAAAATTCAATTCCGCTTTCAGTCCAATCTCGTTAAAACAAAATGCTACGCCCGTTCCTATATAATGAAGGTGTGCAAGGAGTGGGAAGAAAATTGGGTAGCGGTCTCCAAGCGATGGAATTACGGGGATGTACCGAAGCTTAAAACATAGGGCGAGCGTTCCATCAAACAGCTCGTACCAGTCAAACGGATCATCAGTGTCTGGGAATTACGCCGCCAATACAATGGTGAATGCACGACACCCATATTCTATGGCGTACACTGACACGCATGCAGGTCTACAGCAGATTACGCAACTGGTCACCACTCTTCACGACTCGTTACCACAGACTTCGTCGCGCTCGGGCGCAGGAACACGCTAATTGGACTAGAATGATTGGTGTGTTGGTCCGATAAATCACGGTTTGTACTACTACTCTCGGACGGGCGTATGCATGTGTGGCGCCAACAGCACGAAGCTATGAATCCCTCATACATGGTGCGTATTGTACGGGCGGCTGTATGGTTTTGGGATATTTATGTTGGCATGGACTGGGATCGTTGATGTGTATGGACCACCAGAACGAGACATCCGTTGTGTACCTGCAGGTGTTAGAGAATCACGTACACCCTATAATGCAACACTTCCACTCATTCGAAGACGGCATTTCCCAAGACGGCAATGTGGTGCCACTAAGCCAGGACTGCACTTGCTTGGCTTAAGATACATTTCACTGAGCTGTAGCATATGAACTGGCTCCCTATCTCAAAGGATCTTAATCCTATAGAACCTTTGTGGGATATTGTGGAACGAGCTGTTCTCACCATGACTCCTGCAACAATATCTGTGGGATCATTGTGGGATGCCATCAGGAATATATGGTATCAGATCTTAATGGAAAGATATCAGGAACTATCAGAATCGATGCCACGCCGTGTTTACGAGGTCCTATGAGCAAAAGTAGATCAACAAAGTATTAGGTAGGTGGTCGTAATCCAGTGAACATTTAGTGTAGTTGCTACAGTTATCGTAAGAATAAGGAATTAAATAAATAAGAAATTCCCCACCAATCACTACAATTGATTTCATTTTCTGCTTTAATCAACTGCAATATAGCTATAATATATGTGGTTGAACACTTTCTCGAATTTCTCCTTATGGTAGCCAAACATCCGCTCAATCCTGGCTGGGGCTGTAATCCTACAAGCCATAGAAGGTTGAGGGAAGTAGATATTGTGAAGATTGGGCCATAAGAGATGTTACTTATTGAAGTTTATTTAAATCTTCAATCACCATTGAAGAAAGACCTGTATTTCTCTTTTTCATTGGATGTAAGTAATCTGGAATAGTTATGGTGTTAGTAAAAGACTCAATTGGAACTCTTTTAACTGCTATCTGACACAGGTACCTGACGGGACACAATGAATCCTTTCCATAGGACAAAAAGTGTTAACAAGACCATGCATTTACGTCAACATTATCATAAACATGTTGGAGAAATCCACCTGAATGTATAGCTGGGAAGCCAGGGTTAATGATCGATGTTAGGCAGATTGTGGCTTCACGGTAAGATGGTAAGACTCCCATTGATTAAATATATTTATGAGGTGTTTTGAACCGCACAATCGATGTAGATTTAGAGAAAGGCTTGTTTACATGGGTGACAGAAACGATTTAGGTCTTACAGCAAATGCGAGAACGTGATTTATAACAACACACTTACTTTCAGCCTTCTGGGATTCACTTGAAGTTGTTATCTCGGAACTTGTGATGTAAAAATGTCAAGACTTTCTGGAATAAGATGTCAAGCCTTTCTTTGTCATCCTGAATTAATCGTATTCTTAAAATTTGTACTTTCTCAATACACTTTGTCTGTAACTTTTCTTTGTACACTAGCTTCACGAATAGAATGCACACCATTTTTACAACTACAATGTCTACGTTAAGTTCATTTCCACAAATGACACAAATGAAATGAAAATTATTATTATTATATTATTAATGTTGCTCATGTAGTCTGGAACAATATGACATGACTATACTTTTGTCAATGATATACATTATATTCTGTTAATTTTCATTAATCAAAATGATAAGGGAATTTAAGTTCAAAATTAGGAATATTACTTTCTACTTTATGTTATTAATTACAGTAAGTGATATTGACAAAAAGGAATAACAATTTTGACAGCCCGAAAATTACTAAATGTTGTATAATCACAAAACGTTATAGAGAGTTATGCATTTTGAATTGAAGTTTAGTGTTTGAAATGAAACACATTTGGGTTTTTATCCAGGCATATATTTTATTCCATTTTTTAAAATGGAATCCATCATGTAGTGATTAAACGTTCCAATGCTTGCCTTACACTTGAAAATTGCTATTTTGCAATTAAACTTAAAGGAAATTTGTCTGTAGATTTTAAAAAAATAAAAATAAAAATCTAAATTAATTATGAGCATGTAAACAAAGTGTTACGTTCCAGTTAAAGATACCAAATCAGAATACTGAAGGCATAGTATTCTACATTTCAAATTATAAACCAATAGCCTTACAGAAAAAAGAACCTACTAAATACTCATTAATACTTCTCACTTTTACTGCACAAAATCACTTAGCACATACAAGCTTCATAAACCTCCCACTGTAACTGACGCATAAAGTAGACAGTGTCAAAGCCAGATTATGGCTCGCACCTAGCCGGCCAGGCAAGATGACTTTCCCGCACCTGCAGTCATTTGGTAAGAACTCTCTGGACATCGTTCCCATTCCTATAAACCTACTAAGGAACTCCTGGAAGATATCAAAATTAACCCTGGAATACACAGGGGGTGCTGGAGCACCCCAGACGATATACTCATCGCCATTGTGGCTCTGTTCCCAGGCGCATTGGTTGGTGCTTCCGTGTATTCTCATTTTGAATCATGACATTCACTGTGGTGGGTGTGAAGCAAATTGTCTCGTTTTAGAAGAGAATATATTCATGGGGTTTGGTTCTCCAGCACCCCACCTGTGTATTTACGTATGTAAAATTCAATTTTTGACGAAATTCGTTTTAGATGCTTTGCGTGGATATTTGTTTAATTGCATGATGATAAAAGTGTGTGCAGGTTTAAGCAAATATACAGACTTTGTAGTGAACATATTAGAAGAAGATTATGATTCTAAAGGTAATTTTAGTGAGTCCGATGACAATATTGAAGTATAATCAGAAGTCGATGATGAAATTAGTGAAAGTGACACGAGTGACACTGAGGGTAACCTCGAAAATGATCCAGCTATAAGGGAAGCCTCTATATTAGGAAGAAACGGTCATAAATGAAATTCTCAACCATCCGCTCTGAGTTTCTAAAAAAAATAAATAAAATAAAAAATAAAAATTAAAAAAACTGGGGTTGCAGTTAGCTAGACCCTACATGCTGGAGCGCCTCAAGAAGAATTTTCCGACTAATTTGTCTATTGGTATCAGAAATATTCTTGGAATTCAAACAGAATTGTCACCTATAATTGATTCAACATCTAGTCTTCCAGAGCAAGCACGATGTCGAATGTGCCCTAGGAATAATTACAGAAAAACTAAATCTTTTTGTTTCAGATGCAAAGAGGCTGTTTGTGCTGAGCACAGAAAGGAAGTCTGCATTTCGTGCAGTAAGGAATAGCTGTGTTTGTTCAAAAGTACATACAAACTACTATTGTGTATTCTTGTAATTGATAAACTAAAATAAGTATATTTAAGTTCGTGTATTATAATTTTATTTATTTATTTATTTATTTATTTATTTAACAATCACCAGATACAGCTCAGAGGCCATTTTACACTGGATATCCAACAACAACAATGGAAAGGATTTGGGAAGGTATCGGCCAGGGCCTATTTAGTAGGTATCATCCCGGCATTTGCCTGGTAGGACTGAGGGAAACCCTGGAAAACCTCAGACAGGATGGTCGGCAGGATGGATTCGAACCCACGACCTCCCGAATGCGAAGTCAACGCTCTACCACTTGAGCTACTTCGGACATTTTAGTAGCGATTAATTATATGGGGTGCGCTGGCACCCCACCTGTGTATTCACGTAAGCTTTTTTTTTGTCTGTGTATTCCAGGGTTAAGTATTTTGTCCAAAGGACCTGACAGAGATGC
Source organism: Thermobia domestica (assembly GCF_964235325.1). NCBI lineage: Eukaryota > Metazoa > Arthropoda > Insecta > Zygentoma > Lepismatidae > Thermobia > Thermobia domestica. Next base: position 20,826,949 of record NC_137468.1, on the reverse strand, counting down.
ATCGGAAGTTGGCTCCTATAGACCTATATATTTGCCTCTTAGAAAACTTTTCAAAATTTTGAAAGAATAATTTTGAATAGAATACAAAAGTATAGAAATGTTAAAGAAGATCTACTACAATACGGTTTCAGGTCTGGGAAGTCAACGGAAGATGCAATTAATCGATTAGTAGACAATGTAGAAGAAAAAGATCTGCAATTAAATATGCACTAGTCCTTTTAATAGATATAGAAGGTGCTTTTGATAACCTTTGGTTTCTTTCCTTATTGAATAATATTAGAAAATTGGCACTACATGACTATTTAATAAATAAGATAAGGAGTTATTTGCTAAACAGAAAAATCGTAATTCTAAATGAATAAGGGGACTTAGAAATCTCAGCAGAAAAAGGATGCCCACAAGGTTCGATTTTGAGACCAACGCTTTGAGATATTGAATTGCAGCCTTGCTTAGAGTAGCTAGATAAAATGAAAGAAGTAGATTTAGTAGTGGCATTCGCTGATGATGTTGTAATAGCGACTACTAGTAACAGAAGTAGAGAACTTGAACAAAACACGAATAGCGTAATAGAAATATTGGAAAAATGGAGTAAGGAAGGTAAACTAAAAATTTCTTCTACTAAAACTAAATATTTAATCTTTGGGACACAGTTGCTGCGAAATCCAATGATTAAATTGAATGGTAAAACAATAGGTCGAGAACAGAAAATTAGGTATTTTGGATTATTATTAGATGATAAATTAAATTTTGATGCGCGTATAAAATATATAGCAAATGGAGAAAAAATATTGCAAATAACCTAATAACGATTGCAAAAAATAAATATAGATTACCTATATCAGAAAACAATACGAGCGGCTGCAATGGCAAATGCTTTAAGTGTATGGATTGAGAAAAATTTGCAAAATAAAACCTACAAAAATAGAATAAATAAACCACAATTAACTTATTAATTATGGTAAGTGGAGCATTTTCAACTGCATCCCATAGTGAATTATGTAGCTTTAAATGGGCAGCAAAGTATTGGTTAAGAAAAGGAAATAATGAGAAAATTAGAGAAATATTTGACAAAGAATTAAAAGACGAAAATTAAGTAAATAGCCACATTATACAGACATGGAATAATGAATGGTAAAAATACGATGGAGCACACAGGATGCATATTTTTTTTTTCAAATGTAAATGATAGATTACAGATAGGACATTTAAACCCAAAATTCGGAATGATTAATTTCTTAAGAGAACACGGACCTTTCGATAAATTTATTCCCAAAATAAATGCAAGACAAACTCCAAATTGTGATTGCGAGGAAATTGGCACTCCTGAGCACGACATAATGTGGTACCTAATACTGGAAGATACTCTGAGGTTAAGAGAAAATCTACAAGAGCAAAACCTACAGGAAATTTTAATGAACAAAGAAGATTGTGAAAAACTAAGGAAACTTACAAATGAGTATTCTGAACTGAGGAAAGAAACCTACATAAGGAGACGAGAGTGAGTGGAAAGTGTGAAAGGAAAAGGGAATCGGTGAGGTGTTCTTGGACCGGAGAAAAGACTTCGGTGAGGTGTTCTTGGACCGGATGGGAAACACTGGAAAACCGTGTATTCCACCGGGAACAGGAATATATGACTATCACCTCCAGCCTAGGGACTGTATAGGAATTACGGTGTGAAGTGTGAGACGTGGGTGAGTGAATCTTCTTGTGATGCGGGGTCTTTGTAAGGGAAGTGGAAATAGGGGGCTACCGCTCCGGCGTTGAGTAAAATTGGTGAAGATGGTTTTGGAATACAACGGACCGGGGTTCACACTAAGTGCTCCGAGTGGTCCCCTGACCCAGACCATTAGGAACCGATGAGAACACTCAAGAACACCTTGCAAGTGGTAGAAAAATTTATGATAAGGCCAGTAAGAAACAAAGAAAATATTAATTTAGCAAATAAAACAGGTGACAAAACAGTAAGCACAACACTAAAATACAGGAGAGAAAACCTGAGTGAAATTAAGTACTATCTACAGGGAAAACCAAGAAATGCAAGTGGAATAAATTAGTGAATTTACGTAGGTAGTGTTGAAAGCATTAGTGAAAGGAGTAGTACTAGTAGGAAGTATTATTTCCAAAGTATTAGTGATAGTGAAAAGTGGAAGTGGAAATATCAATGGAAATAGTGTATTAGTAAAATTATAGTGTTAATGAAAAACTTTTTCAGGTGAAAACCAAGGAGTACATAAAATACCGCACAGAAGAGAAACAAAAAAAAAAAAAAAAAGAAAAACATACAGGCGAAACCCATAAACATATAGGAAAAAACTAATACAAGGAGAAAGAAGAAAAGAAGAAGATGACGAAGAGACAATCACACACACACAACTGACATAGAAACAAAACAAAGAAAACACACATCGAAATATACACCAACCATAAGACATAATTTAGAGTTAAGCTTTTTTTAATTTTTGTTAGTTATTTTTATTTTTATTGTATTTCTTTATAACCTCTGTGACTGTATATATGTAAATAGTGAAACATTGTGCGCAAACTGAAGTGATAGTGTTTGAAAAAAGATGTATTCTCATGTCAGTTGTGGTTGTGATTATATTTGTGTATCTTGTAGTGATAATAATATTAGTGAACTGTGTGTTTTAAAAACTATAAATTTATACTTACGTTTAAATATTATTTCCTGTGAACAATGCACGTTGAATCTTCAACACCATTGTTTGTTTCTTCATGATACTGGAACTTTTGCTGTATAGCATTTATCCAACGAAATAACTTTTATTGATTTGTTTGAAGTGTTTGAAGTACATCATAGTGAAATCTCAAGTATAAACTTTATAAGAAAAGCGCGACAATGTTTAAACATGGAATGTGTAGGAAAAAATTTCGTTTTTCTTGAATCGTAAACATGAAATTTCACTATGTGTTAATTAATACATTATCAACATACAAGCTTTTAATATTTCAAATAATGAATTCATTATTAGTGAATTTTGTTTAATTGCATGTTATGATACAGTGAATTTCCATTGTTTAGTAAAATCTCCGATTGAATACAATCAATTATCTTTAGGATGTCACAAACAAATTGATTGGTTAACATCAAATTTACACGGACCAATTTGGGATAATAAAAACGGATATATTGTATCACATATACGTAACCTTGTATATCAATTATGTTTGCAAGATGCAACCTTTTATTGTAAAGGTGCAGAGAAATCCATTTGGATTAAGAAACTATTTTTGCTAGATAATGTTATTGATCCTGAATCAAAACAATGTCCACCATTAAATGAATTATGATGAAATGTTATGAATGCATATTGTTTTTTCATGAACATAATATACAACTCGCGAAAAAACGGGTTGTGCACATCGTGAATATGTGAACTCGATGTTAAATAAATTTTGTCTTCTTTGCCGTTATTCAAAATTATTGTAAAACCATAAGACAAGCACTCACATGTCTCACTATATTTGTATCTGTTAATTAATGCACTGGTAATGGACGCCCCTCTCTTGCTGGAAGGTCCAACTGTTTGTGTGTCCTCATGTTTGATTCTGTTATTTTCAGCTACGCTACACATTGGCCCGTATACCGGAGACTGCTTTTGACAGATTCAGGCGAGTGTATTTCTAGCTTTGGAATTGTATAGTCATTCAATATTATCCTATATACACTAAATGTATATTTTTCTCTTGGCTTTATGGTTAGTGTACACGTCTTTGGTGCTAAAAATCCGGTTTCTATTCCAGTTAAGAGTTCATGTGGTTTGATCTTATATGACTCTGTAGAAAAAATATAGAAGAAAATTTTCCACCTCACATCATGGCTAAACAACGACGTAGGAATAAGTGGAGTATGTTTCTATGAATCGGAAAATTTTCAGTTTCAAAATTTTCCGGAAAATTCTCATCACTGTACAGGACACACAATTTTTCGATTCGTGAAAAATTGTGTAACTTTTTCCTACATAGTACTGAAAATTGTCTGACTCTTTAAAAGTTTCAGATTCTTTAAACGATCATTCACTTTTTAAATCTCTCTACACATGAATTCAATCAATTTTATGAATGCTGAGGAATTGTTACTCGATCACTGATATTTCTTAAAAACGGAAAATGTTCCGGAAAAATATAGAAGAAAATTTTCCACCTCACATCTCGGTTAAACAACGATGTAGGAATAAGTGGAGTATGTTTTTATGAATCGGAGAAAATTTTCATCACTTTCGATAACACCAACTTTCGTCTTTCAAAACAATGGAAAGTAGGAAATTTTTATTCCTACGGGTCATTGCTAGAATGTGACGGGCGTAAGCAATAGTATCTTGTTTTTGTTCTTCCGGTAATGAATGTAGCACAAACCGCGAACCGATCTTCTGCTTCCCCAAATCCTCCACTAAGATCTTACGAATTGTCCCCCTGTTAACACCAAACTTATCTGGCATCGTTCTCACAGTCACGAAACGATCTTCTTGCATACGTTCACGAACCTTTGTAATGAAAAGACATTGGACTATCCAGCCGAGATTCATCAATCGATTTCACAGCACGTTTAGAACATTCACATCATCTAAAGATCTGAGTACGATATACACACATATCCCAATACACTCTTCACATCAAATCAACGGTTTCTGTGGGCACTTTTACCCAATTTAACACAGAATCTGATATTCGCTCTCTGCTTCATGCGTACTCTTTTTATTGCTTTACGGATCGCATTCACTGTTCCGAGCACAATAAAACAAGTCTCATTACTTAATTGTCAAACGGTGTATACTGTATATGTTTCCTGTAGAAGTGCCTCCGATATAGGAGTTGAAGCTGTCTCGTTTCGGAAAAATGAAGTAAAAGTGGTATCCAAAAGCGCCGATCCTGGGGCCCGGGCCCCCACAAAGCTCATGTTAGCCACATGTATTTTTATGAATATGTATTTTTTATTATATGTATTGTTGTATGTATTTTTTTATGAATGCCCCCCCCCCCAAGTTACACAGAAATCGGCTCCGTTGGTGGTATCCCGTCTAGAAAAGTATATTTCGTTTCGTAGTTCGTCTCGGATCCGGTTTATCTCTTCTTTTGGACAACCCGAAAGAGAATACTGCAGTTTATCTTGTACCGTGTCCTGCGAAAACGAACTAAGCGCCACTTTCATACTTTTAAGAAAATTACGTTTAAAGGTTGATGTCCAGCATTAATGTAGCTGTAATCAAAAGTGAAATCATGTTTCTTTTTTTGGAAAGGTGTTGGTTTTACTCTCTTTTCGATTGTGCAAAACGTTCTAATGCTTATCATTAACCAATCGTCGCATTTACGTGGATTTTCAAAATTTGGCGCTTAGTTCATTTTTGCTTAACACGGTACTTTTATGAATTAAAGATATGATATATTACATATAACATTGCTTAATAGTTATAAGTACGTTGCAATCATTGTAAATATCTCTCGAATTAGAAAGTAGCCAATTCTCTATATATGAAAATAAGTAATGCATCAAAATAGTAAATTGATGTATTCTAATAGATAAGGTCAAGAAAATACTACACCACTTTATAAAAAATTATGAATATACAATGTACCCTTATACCATAAGTCCTCCAAATAAGTATCATTGCTTGTGTAATCGATTATCCAAGATGCATTGCTAACTAGTCCCAAATTCAATGTGGCGTTCCCCATCATACAGTTTTATGTGGAAATTATCAAGAGTATAAAATATACTTATTTTATAAAAGAAATATGTTTATACTAAAATACTATCCACAGGGGGGGAGCGATTCTATATACTGACTTATTAATATTTGATTCACAAATTACTGTAGAAGAAGCCTTCATTATCAATATAAGCTAAGAATTAACTTGTAAATGCGGGTCTACTTTCATTTGTTTTCTCGTCTACTAGATATTTTCTTTCTTATTTTGTAATTTTGCAATCACTTTTTTAAATTGTCATTATATTGATTTGCTTCAGTATGGTCCCTAATTGAAAAATATGAATACATAAAAACAAAATTCCATTTGTTAATTGCTAGTGAAAGAAAATTCAGAAATCTTATTTAGCGTGAAAAACCTTCTCGTTCACTGGAAATCGTGCTGTGTTGCAGAAGCACTGCAACGACCAGTCCCTTTAACTTCTGAGATAGGGGAAGGACACTTAACATTTGCTCCAATTCTTGCGCTGAAGGAATCTCATCGTTGCATGCTCGCTGCAACACAATTTAAATTAGAGACTCTGTGACGGATTATTTTTCGCTTTTTAAAAGTAAAAAATATGTTATTTAAAGTGTATATATGCAAGTATTAAAAAGTATTTTTCCTGTTCTTTACTACTATTGATAATAATATTTTTTTCTTGAAATACTTTGGTCGTTGCGCAACGCTGCAACACTAACATTAGCCGCCACTGGTGCAACATGTTTTCGATATAGATTGATTTACGAGTGTGTTTACTAAGTTGGTGCTTACACTGCAAAAGGAATCCAAATGAAACGCTAAACCTACGCTGATACTTTTTTTTATGTTTTAATGAAATTTTACTGGGTTTACGGAATACCGTATCACTTCGTTGTTATAACGTGGTATGTAGCTAATGAGCTGTTTGGGTGCCCAAGGGAACAGCCTATTTTAATCCCCTCATTACTGGTCTTCCATATTTACAAAGGCGGAAAACAAAACTCTCCGTCGAAGTGTCTTAATGTACACACACACCTCTACACACATTTAACGGACACGCGTGCAGAGAGAGAGGAAGATAGCAACAGAATGAAATAATGTTTTGAAGAGAAGAGGCAGGAATTATGAATAACTGTCTGTAGAAACAAGCTTCCTGTTTCCCTTTCTTTCTATTACACGTTTCCCATTAGCATCACCATACGCGCGCTCTGTAATTAAAGCTTCGAAGTTAACGATATGGCTGCCACCTATTCACAAGAACCAGAACTAGAATTGACAAATAGTTGGAAATAATTTATAATCCCATTCATTTCGAGAGACAGAAAAAGAGAAGAAGATGGTACATGTATTACATTTTGGAAAACTGGAAATGCAATTATCACTTTGAATTGCAGCAACACTTATGCTTAAAATACACACTCCCCAATCAACAGTCTATGTGCTCCAACATGTACAAATGTTGAGCATGGTCCAGAGACTCGGTAGCTTTTTGAACGAGTAAACGGTGCAGCCACACCCCGTTTAAGTTGAGTATGAGATATGGTCCCTCCACCTTTCTTCTCTCTTCTCCCATCGAAAGAACGAGCATTCCCATTAATAATGAAACAAATGATATTTATTATGGGTTGAGAGTGTTGTTTTTGCTTTCTTTTCTTTTACGTGAAATACATAGAAGAGGAACGTTTACACATAAGAAGTGACATGAACTTTTAAATACTATTTTATTTCACTGAATTAGTAGTTAATACCGACTGTAAATGAAAGAGAGGTTCAAACATTTTAAAATCAACATTTTCACTTAGTTCCTTTGTAACGCACGGAAACTGTTTACTGCAATAGAGAAGGTAAAAGATACTCCTGTATAACATTGTAATCAATTGTGAATGCCTATTTCGAATACATTTCAATGCATATTTCTTCCGAAAATGACTCATGTAATACGCATAATTATATATATATTAATTAACTACATTCATTGCTTAATTATATATATTATTTAAGTATATTCATTAAGGTTAACGAAGTATAAAAAAAACAAGACGGCTGTAGACATCCAATTCTTTTCTCCTAAAAAAAGAAAAGAAAAGAAAAGGAAAAGAAAACAAGACAGAAGGTAGTCCTCATTATTTTACGGCCACACACGAGAAAAGAATAGACAACAAGCTTGAAAGTTTCGTGGTTTATTCCATGAAATTTTAGACTGTAGCGTCTTTACCACCCTGGAGAGGAATTTTAACATAGACAATCCAGTGACTGATACGAAACAGACCATTTATTTATTTTAAGATTGTTACTTGTAGCTTGTCACCAAGGCACTTTTAAGAAAATGACCATAGATATAACAGACGCACTGCGGTTTTAAACCGTGGGCGAACCATTTCCCAAAACTAGCTAACATGCACACAGTTCAGACTAACTGGGGACAATACTAACTGAAACAGAATGTTCAATACGTTGTCAGATTTATAAGAGCAATAAGCACGCAAAATTTTAATGTATAAATAAAGCTTCGCTACTAAGAGCGTATAATAAAATAGATAACATTGCCGCGAGAGGGATAATACTATTTAGTAATGAGACGAGCGAGAATAATGAGCTATATAATGAATTATTAGAATTAGACGCGTAGAGATGTGGCAACAGTTAAACACATGTTTGAAAGAAGCTGCCCAACGCCGTGAATCTGACACTTCGCTTCGGAAAAGAAGAGAAAACCACCCAAAATCAGCTACGTAAGGGGTCCAGAATTGCTTGCCATGACGCTAGAAAAATATTTTTAATTATTCGACACATAAGCGGAAAACACAAACCGCATGGTGACAGAAAAATAACACGACTAAGTTTTGTGGTCATTTTAAGAAATTTTCTCAAGACTCTCCGGCGTCTCTCGATATTTATTAAGACAAGTAACATGTACTACGAGGAGACATAGTCCCCAAGAACGGTCAGTCTGAAGCCGCAAGAGAGAGAGAGGAAAAGAAAAGAAAAGGTCTTTGAAAAGCAACCCTAAGAAAAAAAAAAACATCACAGAACAACTTACGTAGAGAAGAGGGGGTAATAAAAATGCACAGAAAAAGAAAGTGGGGGAATTTTCTTAACTAAAATTACTGTAATTCGTAACAATGATCAAAGTTGAGTATATTTTATACGCAAATCTAAACAAATAAATGGAGCACTATTTCTTTGAAAGGATTTCGCTATGTCTGTCTGTTTGTCTCTCTCTATCGCTATGTATATGAGATCTATATATTACGTATAATCATATAAGTATTAACAGTATCAATTTAGTGCTAGGCAAAAGATCATTCCTAAACTAGTTAAAAGCTGTACGTAATCGGTAAAAATATTTAGAATAAATTATTATTATTATTATTATTATTATTATTATTATTATTATTATTATTATTATTATTATTATTATTATTACTGGTAACTAGTATTTTGCATAAAGAATGGTTAAAAAGGAGGATCATTTTAATTGTGTATAACATATTCAAGTAGATATAGACATTTTTAGGGTTACCATAATTATCATTAGTCTTATTTAACCAACAAATATTATAATTATTAACACTATCAGTGATAGAAATATTGTTTTATTCAACATTATTAATACCACCACTATTATATCAAGATAAGATTGTCATAGAAATATAAATATTCGTATTCCAATAAGTATCATCTGAGAAAATCTAATTAAATTGTCACAAAAGAATATAATATTTAATAAATCGGGTTTGATAAATAGTAAAATCTATATTTGAAAATAAGATAATTTCGTAAGGCATTCACATTTGTCACTGGAGGATCATTCAAAATTGGTAGCGCGGCAACCTCAGCGGGGTGTCTCTGGCTAAAGAGGGAGACTTTGAAAAAAAAGGGGGAGGTCTTTCTTAAGAAACAGGAGAAAAAACAATGAAAAGAGAGGGTGGTCAAGAAAAAGGAGAGAAACCAATAAGACAGAAAATGGGACTTAATGAAACAAAATGAAAAGAACAATTATTGGTTAGATTAGACAAGGGGTGTGTCAAAATGTAAAAAAAATGGTCAAGGGTTGTGTAAATGACAAATAGGAAAGGAGAAACAAAAATGAATAAGTAATTAGTGTGAAATGATAAAAGAAGAGGACAGAAAGAGGACAAAGAAGGTTTTTTTAGTTAAGTTGAGAGAGTCAAGTTGTCGAGATCATCGAATCGCGAAGTCCAGACTGAATTCAGGGGTAACAATCCGTATAATAATACATCTTCGCGCCCTGAGCGGTGAAAGACAGTTTCAGTGGGGCAAGTAGTGGTAGAAATGCGGGAGGTCGCAAGAGTACGCTATTTTCGGGCGGTAACCAAAGGACAGTAGTTACAATTCCATCTTATAACGGAAAACAGATAATAATTATAATAGTCTAGTCAACGTATTATACAAGTGCAACATTGCCTGTAGTGATAAAACTCCGTAAATGGAGTAAGCGTTTGGAACTCTGTGGACTTTTCAAGAGTGTGAACCATCTGAAACTTTCCGTGGAACGAGACAACAAAGCCACACGGAGACAGCAGAGCTACCTTACTAGAAGGAAAGGAAGATGTTCAATGGACAGTAATCAGAAAGGAGGTAAAGTGGCAAACATTTCATTAACTGAATTTTGAGTGCAGTGCGCGATAAAGCTAAAATTCCAAATGACACACCCTCGATTTAAAGTTATTTATAATTTGAGCAAAATTAAATTTCCTCCCTTTTGTTTTGCAAAATAAATGTAATTATTGGTGTTAAAGAAAAGGCCAACTTATATTCTTGTGTTGGGTGAAGTATAAAATATTTTCAATCAACCTGTAAATTCAATCAGAGTTAAATACAATTCTGCAATTAATATACAGTTGATATTCTATAAATAACATTTATCATTCAACATCGTGATAACTGTATGCATATTTGTAACTTTTATTTTATTTCTCATTTCAATTATTAAAATAGCTGAATGAAAAAGGGAGTTTTCATTAACCAAAATTTATTGTTGAACAAATAAACAGATATGGTACAGGTAACTTTAGATGGAAAGCTAGCAACAAACAGAGGCTCGACAGAAGCCCGAGGCCACGAAACCCTGAGATAAGAGTAAGTAATATTTTGACTTAAAGTTCAGCGATATTTTCACATTTATTACACAGTACGCTTCCAGCCAGCGCGGCCCATTTCTTTTACACTCAGAATACTTTTATCCATTTATAATCTATTATACAAGTGCTCATTCTTCACACAGAAGGTCAGTTTTGCTCCAGTAATGGCTGTCCTTCTTCTTCTGAAGAGACATCTTAACTGGGTAACGCAATTAAAACAATATCCTTTCTCTATCAAGAAGGACAAATTATATTACACAAAGCTTTAATAATTATCACAGTGTCTACGTAATTATCTGTCTACGTTGGCCACCATCGGTTCCTCTGAAAAGTGGCCAACTTAAACAGGTGGCCAACTTACAGAAAATAAATGTGATTGGTATATTTTTAGAGTAGGATCTCTAGTATTACTTGATTCAAAAGTTTTGGTAAACAATGGCAGATAGCTACCTTTGCCATTAAATAAAATCAAATAATGTATACAAAGTAATCATAATATACGTACGATATTAGAAACAAAATACTACAGTAAATTTAATATGTGTATATAACTTTCTCTTCCTGAAAACTAATCTGGTACACTGAATTATTCGGATTGAAAACAAAATAACACAAACAAACATAAAGTACACAGAGGTCATTGAACACAAACTCACACTGAAATCGGAAATGGCTCTTCTGCTGTCCGTAAAATAAGAAACTTTCATCTGAACTGATAAAACAGTGTCAAATATTTTCTTTAGATACCTTTCGAAAAAATAGCGAATCAGTTATTACGTAATAACAAATTTATTCATGTTGGTTCATTCTAGACGTAATTTAAAAAAAAATGGCACATATCCACATTTTAATTTTGTATTTAACTAGGCCTACCTCTTGTTAATGAGCTTTACAAGTGTTTCCCTCGAAGAAAAATATGTTTTGAGAAAATCTTAAGGGAATTCTTATCTGAATACCTCAGCTATCCTTCGACAAGACATCTGGTGCCAACAGTTGACAATGGAGATGGTTAGTTTTAACCTTAAGAATTTTCCAGAATTACTAAAACACCTCACAGATGAAAGTATAGCTAATAGTTTCACCAAAACAGATAGGGTAAACAAGCACATACAATCATTTCCTGAATTCTTGTACGTGATTTTTCTTATTCACATCTTCCTTCACCATCCCTTTGTGAGGGTAGTGTTCTCGCCATTGACCTAAAAGAACAAATCCGGGGAATCTATGCTTCTCTGTCTCCAGTAACAAATTCAGAACATTTGGCTCTCATATGGGAATACGAAAGAGTTAAGAAAAATAACAAAACGTATTTTGGGTGGCCAAGATAAGCAGATAAATTTATCATTATCATCATAGGGTAAACATTGCTCAAGGCTGCCAACTTCCAAGATAGACAGGTGACAGAGTAATAAGTAACGAATGTCTTATGGGAAAATTCAAGTTCAAGACGAACCAGGCCAAGATAAGCAGGTGGCCAACTTAGAGAGGTTGCCAAGTTGACAGGTTTTACTGTATAATCATATATATATTTCTGATTCGTTTCAACGTCCTTCCAATGACCTCTTTGCTATTTCTGCATTTCAGTAGACGTACAAACATACTACAAGGTCACTCTAAGTGATTTGTGCAAATACACGTTAAAAATTATCGCACTTAACGACTTGTATTAATATTGTACTTTCAAAAATTCATTGAAAATTAATTAATGTGTTATAGCTCCCTTTATACGCATTATAACGAATACCTTACCAGTTTAAATCTACTACTATATAAGGAAACTCACTATACATGCCTTCTGCTATGTGTGCACATATATCCACTCGCCTATCCGTCGAACTTTATGTCTTAAAATTAAAAAAAAAACATATCTATATAAAATTTATTAATAGGGATATTTGTTGACTCTCGGCATCTATGTCCATTTTAACAAGTAACTCATAAGGGATGACGTCTTTCTGTATAACACTATCCGGGGAAAGAGGGAAGGAAGAAAACAATGGGAAGGAAAGAAAGTGGGCCTTTATGTTAGGTATTATCCTGGAATTTACCTGGTGTGAATAACAAAACCCAAGAAAAATGTTACTTAAGATGGCTAATCTGGAAAAAAAAAGCCTGCTAAATCTTTCTAATCTCATCGGGAATCAAACTTGAGACAGGCAACTTGTACTGAAGGCGAGAGAGTTAGCAACAACGCTACGCGAGGCCGCATACATATTTATAGATAGATATAGTCTCTGTTACATGCCTGTGAGTTCCTCCGTGGCTAAGCGGTTAGCCCACGCGCCTTTCGCGTAGGAGGCCCGAGTTCGATTCCCGGCGGGAGCTCATGTGGTTCGGATGCTACGTTAATCAGTAGGTCCACGTCTCATACAGCCTTGCTGCTGAACAGGGACGTTAAATTCAAAATCAACTCAATCATCAACTCTGTTACATGACATAATGACTAAATAAGTCTTAATAAAGTAAAATAAACAGAGCACCTCTATCTATTTTGGAAGTTTCTATTAGGTATTTATAATACCTCCGTTGTTTCCAGTGTAAATTAAGAATCACCTATCTGTGTAATTACGTCAGTAAATAAATAAAAAATTCTTGAAATTAAAATGACGCATCATTTCAAAAATTGTTTGCAGGCACAGCCTTCTGCCATACTCTGCATGTGGTGGACACATCAGGTCAAAGTATTTTTGTTAACAAACGGTGGGGCCGCGGTGGCTCAGTGATATTGCGTTCACCTCTGGTATTTGGGGTCCCGGGTTCGATCCCAGCCACCGCCAAGTTAACTTTGTGGTGGACAAACACCGTGTGCGTGTGTTTTCTCTGAGTTCTCCCGTTTCCTCCCACTTTCTTCATTCCACCATTTCATTCATAACTCATCATCACTTTAGCCTAACCAGCATAATCGTGGGACGTAAAACTCAAAGATTCCATTTCATTAAAAAAAAAAAAAAAAAAACGGTGTGCCCTCGCATCGGAGTGCACATGGAGGACTGTTGGGTGCAGATGAACCGAAAATGAAACGGTAGGTCCTTTGAATCATTCATTAATTTTCTCCAGTTAATAGTATCAGGGATATTGCAATGGAAGAGAAACTGAAGAATGTGGATACATCTCAGTAGTATATTGCTCTCCTCTGTTACCATTAATAAAATTCGATTTTACATTTTATCTGGTTGTTGTAAAAACATGGGTTTTCTTTTCAATATTTTGATTCCATCGTTTCTACCATCAACACTCACCTGCATATACCACCTTTTCCCAGCAACAGGACGCAATTGTAAAATGTTAAACTAAAAGAATTCATTTCATTTACAAATGGAAGACAGTTCGTTTATTAAATTAGATGTATAGAAGGAAGCTAAAAGTATGTTTAATTTTATTCTCTGTATAATCCTGAAGAACGTTGTTAAAAGTTTCTAACCTGAAAATAAGACTGACAGGAAATATTTAATTATCATTAAATTTTCCGAGACTATTAACTACACTGTTCAAGTCAGAAAGTTTAGTAAATTTTAATTCATGAAAATAATCGGGTATGGACAAGCTCAAGAAGAAACCAATATATGTAGATGTATACCTTGTTATCTCTTAATCGTAAACATTTTTACGTTTCAAGCTCAATTGTTTTGCGGATTACATTTCTAGTCATTTCAAGCTACCTCTATTTAGTAAGAAAATACAACAAGTGTGTGTAATTTTATTTTGTTCTTCTAGTCACGTCTTCTGAGTGGAACTTATATTTCTAAAGTATACTCCATATACATAAACAACGATGTATTAATTTATTGTAATAAAGTATTATATAAAAATAAGTTGTACATTTATTTTAATCTATAACCAAATATAATATAAGTACTATTAGGCCAGACTCAATGATTCACACAATACAACTTAGTCATATGTGAACTAATAATTACTTTGGGTAATATAGCTCACTGGTAGAATTGAGAGGCATCTGAGAAGACGACGAGCGTTTTTAGTTTGTAGGGCATGTGGGTAGAAATAAATAAGAACAAATATTAAGAAAAAAAGAGTCGAGGGTCTTAATTTAAGAAGACAGAAAAGAAAGATTGTTAGGGCATTTAGGACTTTGGGTGCGTGTTCCGTACCTCAGATCCTGGACGTCGACTGGTCGTCTCCATGTCTTAGCCTCTGTGCCAAACTGGAGTGGAAGTTGGAATAGATATCTCCTGCTGTTGTTCACACTCGCTCCTCGTGTACTTCTCCGCTTCTCGTGTGTTTCACCCATCTTCCGGGTCCTGGGAAGTTTCTATACCAACCAAAGAAGGAAGATGGCCATCGAAATTACGGAAAACATTCAAAGTACGCACGTGTAAGGATTAAGGAAAGTGCAAGGTAAATGGAATACTCGACTTATTTAATAATTTGTCAGCAGTTACAGAACACTTCGGTGACATCAGGTTACATAAGTTACATAAATTTACCAAGAATGAAGAATGAGGAATCGTCTGCTAAAGAGAATTTTGTAATACTTGCTGACTGTCTTATTGTTCCAAGTTATGACTGTTTTACATCATCTACAGAAAATAAGGTGGAGAAAAGTAATAAAAAAAATTAAAAAATGAAATCATTATTAAATCTTGAATGTCTTTATATTGAATACTAATAATATGAGGGAATCTCTACACTAGTAGTAATACTCTCAGAAAACACAAATGCAATTGTTTATATTGCATAAATTATTATAACTGTAAACGTTAATTTTAAGATTTTAGAAAAAAGGTGAGAATCAAGAATAGTGTTGTATTTTAAGAGAGAGGGGATAAAATGAACTGTTATAATTAGTCACTATTATCGTAACAGCCAATCTCCTACAATATCTTTGATTAGTATTCCGCAAGCACGGTTAATCTTCTATGTACCCTCTAAAGTAATGGACCAACTAATGGATCAATTATCCTACACGATACAAGTCCAGTTGGTCAACCAGTTATTCATTTTAAGAAAGCGTAACATGTGGTTATTTTTTAGATTGTAAATTCACGAGAAGCTTTTGAGTTTGAAGTTTTGGGTTTTGCGTTCTCGTGCAGCACCAGGTTATGGAGAATGGAACCCAATGGAACCCAACTCTTGACGTGTGCTCCAAACCAAGAGTGAGGCTTACATCCGGCAAAGTTGGCAGATGCACAGGTCATCATGGAAAATCAATCTTTAGAGTATCGCACTGTCTCACCTTCAAAGATAGTGACTTCTAAATAACAAACTGAGAATTGTTGGAAACTAACAATAATTTTAAAATGAAATCTTTAAGTTTAACGTTCCACGGTTGTGCCGGTTAGGCTAAAGGAGACGGTAACAATAATTTTGAGTCGATTGAATTATCTCATCACCTACTTGCGACGTTCTGTTTCTCAGGCGATGGACCGTAGAATTCTCAACTAATAAAGTTAATATCAAAAGAGTTAGAATAAAAGCGAATAATACAATCCTATAAAAGAAGATGCAATAAGTATGCAAAAATAATTTTATAATTTTAATAGTGAATAAACAATCTTTAAAGAATCCACCAGAAAGAATGTGACTACATTGCCCTCTTTAGGTCTTGTTGAGAACATTTTCGTTCCAGAATATATCGCTCCGAGACACAAAGACAGACTTCGGACAGATTTACAGCCAGTAATAAATCATAATTAACAGACTTAAAGTGTGTTGCAAAAAAATAGTCTGAAAATATGGTTTCCCTTAGTACTTAGGTGCTTTCGATTTTATTGTTATCCACGTGTCTTGAAAAATAAAGTGAATATTTTCTAAATACGTATAAGTCGGTCGTAAATATTATAATTATCATTATTCAGAACCACAAGCAAAAATTCTGCAAAGTCTTACTCATTTTGTATTTTGCCATAATAGTGGTCTGAAGCTAATCATAAAACATAACTTACATCATTAAATACAATGAAAGGAAATACCGTTAATAACAACACTAACAGTCTATCACTACTACTATTGATTACTATTTCTTGTCGTTGTTGCTTCATCAATGCCCTTGTAGATAGGAGACCAGTAATAATGGAGGATGGTTGGTTGCCTACAATAAACGATTTGATCATCACAATCTACTGTTACCACCCAAGCGACAACCATAAAGAATGCCTTACTGCTAACCAGAGCAGCCGCATTATTAAAAATGAAATCAAATCAAGTATTTCAGTTTAACGTCCCGTTATTGTGCTCTTTAGGCTAAAGGAGACGAGGATTAAGGCGAGTGAATGATGATGGAAGAATTGATAGAATGAAATTATGGGAGGAAACGGGAGTACCTCGAGAAAATCCACGAGCACGATGTTGTCCACAACAAACTTAATTATCCGGGAATCGAAGAGGGACTCACGGACCATAGGTAAGCGCTCTACCACTGAGCCACCGTGCCCCTTAGAGTAAAGGAGTTTTGATAGCGTGCACATGTTGATGAATCCAGGAGTGGTATATCTATAAAACCATAGACATCGCCATCGACATTTTAGCCTGTGACCACTGCTTTTATCAGCACAATAGGCTCTTAGAAAATCTTACATTACGCCGTCAACTTTTTTGTTTACCTGTCACCATTGGTTTCTGTCAACGCACCTGATTCTTTTCCTACAGCCTGTTCTCTGTTTATGTGGTTTAACTGAAAATGGGAAAAACTGTGGCATCACAGAGCGTACAGTTAAAATGACTGCTATTGGTAGAGTAATGTTGAGGGAAAACTATAGTTGTGACATCTTATTTCGAGATGAGAGAATTATTTGTGAATTTTGAGTTTTGTGATTTTTGTTCAACCCGAAAGACTTTCATGTTCACGAAAATTAACCATTGGATGCTAAGTAGATATTAATGAAGTGTTGAATCACCATCAGAGATAAGCTACCACACACTACAAAATTTAAGAAAAATCCTTGTAGTCGTTAAAAAAATCCACATGTTAAATTTTAAAACACGACACAAAGGCAACGGTGGAATCCTTTTCCAGTTATGTAACATAATGATGTTATGTCTACATCATTAAAATCATCCTCTTCAGTATACGATTTTCCCATCCAAACAGACACAATATACAGTACAGGCTTCCAGAGCATATCCACGGCATAGAAGATATCTATGTACCACGGCCATGAAACGTTAAATCTCTTCTACCAGCACGATGTTGTTACGGCGTTCACTTTTTGTGCAAAAGTCCACTGTTCTGACCTTAAATTAAGCAGTATGGTGTCTTCAATTATTAGCAAAACAAGGAAAAGCAGTAGTTCGTTATACAGATGTCTGATCTCCTAGCAAGTTAGATGTTTGTTCATTATCGGTACGAAATATGCTGTGTGGGGGCAATTTGGAAATAAACAGACAGCGAAAGTCTATGCACAATAAAAAAAACTGATTGCAAGTAATTTATTAAAATGTTGAGTGATTTTTGCATTAGTTTTCAGTGTTTGAGTGAGAGCTTTCTTTCAGGTTACAATAGTTCAATCGAGTTTTTAAAACTTTAATTTACTCCTTTTCCGAAGTTACATGATCATCGTACTTTGCACATGGATATTAATCGACTCAGAGTACAATGTTCCATTGTTACTTTTATATAATTCTATATATCTCGTATATATATATTTTGAAGTTAGATCTCTTGTTTCAGTTTAAAGATCTGTATCATCCTTTTCTTATATACAACTAGTGTTACACTTGAGTAAAGCGGGACAATTAATACACGTGAGTTAACATTCACAAGTTTGAACATAATTTCAGATTTTTCATGATTTCCTGTAACATATTTGAACAAAAAAAAAAAAAAAAAAAAAAAAAAAACTAACTGACTAACTCTATGGCCTATGGAACCCGAAGGTTCAATGCCGCGTTCACAAAAGCTCTCCACTGATTTCTATCCTTAGCTAACTGCATCCAGTTTCTACTTTGTATTCCAATCTCTGCGAGATCCATCTTAACATTGTCTTCCCATCTGCGCCTAGGTCTTCCTAATGGTCGTTTTCCGATTGGTCTTCCAGTCAAGACTTTGAAAGCGTTTCTATTTTCTTCCATTCTAGCTACATGATCCGCCCACCATGCTTGAACAAAATTATTTTTTTAAAAAAAAACTTTCTTCCTTTAAACATGATAGACAAAATAAAACAAATCATACTTCAAGTAAAACAAAAAGTAGTTTTGAAAACATGATTTTAAAAAATAATGAATAAAGTACGTAATTTTAAAAATAATATAATTAACAGTTCTGTTTTCCGGAAATTAATTGAAGAAATTCTATTTATACACGCTTGAAAAGAAAAGGATAAGAAGCATTTTGTACACAATCACATTATTTATATGAGAATTGAGGAATTTATAAATTCAATAAATGTAAGAGCGACTCATATGCGTTTCTCTGCAGTCTAGCATAAATAGATTTGCCTTTTTAATAAAGCGCCTTTTTTATTTTTTAACCATATCATGTATGTGCTAAAATGATTCTATAAAAAACGTTTTAAAAGTTTCATCGTTGTAACTTACGAGCAACGACACAATTTGTAACAAAACTTAAAACTGTATATTTCTGTACATGTAAAATATAAAAAAATAATAATTACAAAAATACAAAAAACACCCTTTTTATTTTTTAACCATACCGTATACGTGTTAAGGTGAATGTACAAAAAATGGTTCAAAAGTTTCATAGTTGTAAATTTTGAGCAATGACACAATTTGTAAGAAACCCTAAAATTTGATTTGTATGCCTATTAATCTTTGAAAGTGTAACCTTTCGCAATGTTTCTTAAACTCTACTGTAAGAGCAAAAATTAAGCTTTTATTTTGCAACTGGTTGAGCCCAATAACTTTAAAACTAAGGAAGTTATGGTAATTTTAGTTCCATGATGCTGAGTGCCGGAAAGTAAAATTGGCGCCAAATTCACATTTTAAAAAAAATTCTGCCCGGCCCATTTCTCACCCAAAAATTCGAAAAAAAAAATAATTTAGCATAACTTCATTGATATTTAAATATAAAAAATTTTTGAAGAAAATCTGAGACGTTGAAGTATGGTCATGTTTTAAAATTAGGTGATTTGACATGGAATAACGCATTGTGTATCATATGTTAATGAAAGTTAGAAATGGTATTTAACTCTTCAACTGCTAATGGTAAGCTCACAGCTTCCATGTCCCTCCCTATAATAATTAGAGGTTATTTACCTTCCGGCTGTAAACATTGTATCTTGTAGACTCTGTTGGTGTTTATCTTTTGTCCTCTTCATAAGAGATTGAAAGATTTAACTTGGTCCTTTTAGTGCATAAACCGTAGAGTTGTCTGTTGCATAAATGCATGTTCTTGCCTTCTGACGTTGTTGTGGAAAAACTTACGAACACTTGATCTTCAAACACAACTCACTGGTGATTACTAAAAAAACTATTGGCCCAAACTAGAAAATAATCTTCAAAATTTGTACCGATAGCAGTGCCCTAATTGGATTTGTTGGCTGTCAGTTGACGTCATATACACAGTAATATAAGTTAAAAAAGTCTATCCTATTGGTTGAACATGCGTCCTTTAGCTCAAAGTGCATAGGTGATCACCCAAGCGGGAACTGAATTCAGAGTCGAACGGTCAGAGGTGAAAGGTTTACATGTATGATTCTAAACTAGAATATTCAGGATTTGAATGTCTTGATCGAAAACTTGAATATATTCCAGAGTTTCCCTCAATCTTGCAATCTTAATGTTGAGATTATAGCTTTTAATAGCTGTAAATATAGAACTCTGAGTTTCCGCCCAAAATTCCTTCCCGTTTACTTTTATTATTATTTCCACTATAGAATGGCTGTAATAGTTTAAACATTAATAAGAACTTGAATAAATAAAAATTATAAACTCTCACCATGGGCTCTACATGTGTGTATAGGGCTTAACAACACTTGTACAACTACCACTGACAGCATTCTGTAATAAAATGAAGACATAGAACGAGTTTAAATATAGGACTAAATTAAGTTGTCTAACAAAGAGAGAATCTAAATGAACTCATTGTTTTATGTAATAGTTAAGAATTAGTTCTTCAACATAAGGACTCATATTAATTTTTTTATTGTGATTACATGTAAATAAGATTAAACTTGTCTTGCACGAAAATCTGTTTTCATCTTGTCGGCATTCATTTATGTCTCAATTGGCACTTGTGGTTCTGCAAGACTTCTAGAACGACGACAGCTATTAAGAAGCCACACCCGAACTCTTATACATTATTTTTTCTTATATTCTGATTCATTTAATTATGCTGTATAATGACGATATTCAAAATGTAATACATATGTGAGCCGAAAAGATACTTTTGTATTTGTATTTGAAGGACTCTCTGTAACACACACCCAATTACCCTATCACATTTTATACAAGTGATACGCCGCCACTTTTTCCAACATTAATATCCACAGATCTTACCTAACGTCGGTACTCAAGGATTGAAGACTGACATTAAAAAGAAGTTAAAAAGTTGATACCTTGTTTGTTTTTCGCTGAATCATTTTCTTTTCATCGACAGTTCTGATTGTTTTTAATTTATACAGGGAGGATCCGTTATAGGCATCTCGATTAGAGGGACATGATTGAATTCGATTAGAAAATTCACTTCCAGACGTGTTTCGTCGGACGATTTGGTATTTGTACAATCAGCGACAGAACTTATTCCCGTTTGATGAAATTAGTTTTGTAAATAACTTCAGAATGGAAGGACAATTTGAATACAGTTTTCAGTAAGTTAAAAAGGATGTATGATATATGATACATGAAATGTTCTTATATATGATACATTCCAGCCATACCACCGTTGCACATTGCAGCTATACAAGTGTTATACCCAAAATCAATTTTGCCAGACGGAACGAACTTTTGTCCCTGACGATACATAAGCCATAGTTCAAAGTAAACTACGGAAACTACTTTTATTTTACAGGTTATCATATTGTACAACTTGGCCTTATATTTCGACTACTTTGCATCCGTATTGCTCTATACATGTATAGTGTTTGTTGCGTATGAAGGAGTCTTTCAGAATAATATAACATTGTATAACGGATAGGGTAAGGGTACAATTTCGAACAGTTCAGCAACTATTTTTTATCTTTTTAACAAACAAAGCATAAGAGCATGATAGCTTTTGGTAAACACAAACTCACGCATTGTGTTACAGAAATATAAACAAGAAAAATTGTTCTACTGTCCATAAACAAATTTTAGATTGATATTACCACATAAGGTACAGTTCGGAACATTCGTAAACACAATTTGGATCACATGTATTTTCCACAAATAAATTGTTTCCTACCTTGTGTATCTGCACATACTTTGTGATACAACGTATTGCAAGACTGATATCATATCCAGCCGTATTTCACGAGAGACTTTTCAGTGTAATAGCCCAAGTGACACAAACCACATATAACCTCATTTGCAAGGCGAATACCTTTCTTCTTTGCAAGAATTTTGCTGACTTGAAGCTTCTTCCTTCCTGGAGTAAACCGGTTAATCACGGAGGATTTCTTAATCTCTACCTCAATAATATGATCTTTGCTTGTAAGATGGAGAGAGGTGAGCATTTATTTTTTACGTGTAGAATTTTTCTCATGCGTTTTGAGGATGTTATGAACCATAGCATTTTCTAGAGATTCGGGAGGATTTGGTGTATCTGGGAGAATGGTAATTCTATCTTGCTCTTGTATCGTGAGTGAACCATCAACTTTGGTGATCCTGGTGGACAAATGATATTGGTTTCAAACACTGGTTGGAAAACGCCTCCTTTCAGATGTTTTACTGAAATTGCGTAACATCTCTTTTTGGTCGCAATTTGTTCAAGAAATTACGTAGGAAAAAGTATGTGCCCATGAAAATATCTATGTTTCACGACCCTTTGGTATGGTTCTAATGAGTATTCAATTAATACCTAAAATGTGTTCCCGTACCCCAACTCATTCTGTACAACTCGTTACTCCAAAAAAGGAGGATTGTGAAACATATATATATTTAGATAGAGCGCATGCTAGTCCGTGTGTAATTCGTTGATCACTTGCAATACGAGAGGTCAGATACTTTTTAGGTCAGGGAATTTTTACAAAGCAACGTTTCGCATTTTCGGTAGTTTATAACTAAAGGAAGGTGTTTTACGACCAATGAACATTAGAACATTTTCTTTTTATTTGATATAAGAAACTATCGCCTAAATTTAGGACACTAAGTTCGTAAACTCCCTGTACGATTTCATCTCTATGTTAAGAAACACTAACTGTGGTGGATGGAGAGGGAGACATATGTAGGCAGTGTGAGAACTAGAAGTAATAATAATCTATGTATTAAAATTCTAGAAAAGTTTATATTTTTGTGGCCAAACATTTCGACAATGAGATCTTGAAAACCACAACTGCTAAAATCGTGCCGCATTCTCTGGTCGATTCCAAATTGGCATCTCGATTAGAGAGACACGATAGAATTCGATTTAAAAAATTCACTTCCAAACATATTTCGTCAAACGATTTTTTATTTGTACAATCAGCGACAGAAGTTATTCTCGTTTGTTTAAATTAGTTTCGTAAATAATTTCAGAATGGGAGGACAATGTAGATCTGTCAGTTCTCATTTAGATTTTCAAAAAACTTGTCTTTATTTTTCTATTCCAAATTTTAGGTGTTGTGAAGAGCAATGAGTAGAGGAGCTACGTATAGCGGGTTGATGGACATTTTAAGCGCTTTGCTTTAATCTTAATGACCTATTGCATGCAGCCTACTTCGAAGACTTGAGGACCCACAATGAGGCGTAGTCGAATATGGAATTATGAGAAAAAATATTTGTATTTGGCATCATCTATTACTTATTCAAGTTTGGCACAAACTCCCCCCAACATTTCATATATTAAAATACAACATTTGCATGTATGTCTATAGCAATTCATTCCCTTTAAGAGAGCTCCTTCGTGGCTAAGCGGTTAGCATACGCGCCTTTGGCGCGGGAGACCCGGGTTCGATTCCCGGCGGGAGCTCATGTGGTTCGGATTCCACGTTAATCAGTAGGTCCACGTCTCATATAGCCTCACTGCTGAACGGGACGTAAAACCCAAAAAATCAATCAATTCCCTTTAAGAGTCTTCCTGTCGTTTATTTGTGTTCCTAAAAGGATTTGCACAGATATAGTGAGAAGTGGCAACGAGATTCACTTTCATATTTGACCTTTGGGCTGTGTAAATAGCGCAGGTTCTGCTAGTAGTAAAAAAAAAAAAGAAAGAAAGAAAAAAAAGAACAAGGTGGCTGCTGAGAACATTAATAACATGTACCCTTTGGAGGCAACCCAGTGTACTTCTGGTTTTAAAAGGAACTCGTTTTTGCTTGTTCGTAAATGGCTCTTTAAGTCATGATTCACATTTTTATGTTATTTTTCTACCTTTTCTCTTCCTTCTGTTCTGTTTGTATTCCAGCAGAGAAGAAAGGCAGTATACGGGAAAGCACAAGAACTTTCTAGGCAGAGAGAAACCTACAACATGTACAACTATTAATATGAAAATAACTTCAATTAACGTGCAGTGAAAGCAATTTAAAATATGTTTATTTTCCATGCAAGTTTTGTTACAGTGGACAATGTATTTTAAAAATGCTGAAACGAATGTTATTTATTACACTAAATAAAACAAAAAGGTTCCAATAAACAGGGTTGAAAAACATTCACTTAGCTCGTGTAAAGAGTGGAGGATATTTTGGAAACAGCATAGCTTTCATGAGATTTAGGAAATTTTAAAGGATTTTCTTAATCAAGGAAATTAAAAACGAGTATCTAGTAGAACACTAGTACTACACTATAGAAATAAGAAATTCTATGAACCAAAATTATTATTATTATTATTATTATTATTGTAATAGTAGTAGGAGTAGTAAGCATTTACTAGTAGTAGAGTAGAACGTGTTGTTCCTGGTTGTTAGTTAACTCTTTCAACCTTGCCACTGTTCGTTAAAAAGAAAGTCTCAACGTTTGCACAGATTCGTTGGTTGGTTGGATGATTTAAAGTTTAACGTCTCTTAGACAATTGAAGTTTCTTTAGCTGTGAAGATAAAGTTTAACCTGGTATCTGCAATACATTAATGAATTAAATCCTGGTGTCCTGGACCGAAGGTGTATATTCTAACCTAATTGTAATGTCCCGGCGGGAGCTCATGTGGTTCGGATTCCATGTTAATCAGTAGGTCCCGTCTCATATAGCATCGCTGCTCAAACGGAATCTAAACTACAAATCAACTCAACTAATTGTAATGTAACAACGGGTATAGGGTTGAAAGGAATCATCTGGCCAATTAAAAAATGCTCGTACGCCTCAGAATGTTGAGGTTGTGAGACAGTTTGGCATTCCCCGAAACGTTCTGCAAGAAAACATGTTGTAGCTATTGGGCTTTCTAGCAAGAGTGTAAGGCAAATTTTACAAGATGATCTACAGTTTCACTCAAATATTTTTAAATAAACAAGTTTCTGTCTGCAAAACTCTTTGTTTTATTAGATTTTAAAATGTGGCAGATTTCTTGGGTCGCCCTTTACTAAAGTCTGCTCCAAGCAACCTGATAGGAAACTCCCCTACCTCCCACCACCTACCACTGCAGAAGGGGAAAGCAAGTCGCTGACCATCACAGGGAGGGAAGCTTTTCTTAATAAACAGAATCGTGTAAACTCTTAAATTCGTACGTCAATTCGCTCGCACCTAATGTTGAGAAAGCACTGCTATTCCTTTTAGCTATGAATCCCGAGTAACATACAATTACTGTTTTTAATTTTTGTCTTGTAGGTAATATTTATGTACTAAAGTTTACCCACCTGTAAAACATTTTATTGTCTTAATAAATATCGAAAACATTAAAATCAATAAGAGCTCAATCTGCACAATTTTTTATGAATGTGGAAGTTGATCCATAACACTAATACAAGAGCGGGAACTGCATGGTTTCGAAAATAAAATGTTGATAAAAATATTTGGAGCGAAAGAGGCGAATTAAAACATTCAGGTGAATTAAAACGCTATACAAGCTTTTATTTCACAACAACTTCAAGTCATCGAGTACTATAGAAATAGTAAAGTTAATACGCATAAGATAAGCATGACATGAGGCTTGTATGGGAAATACGCACTTAGTCACCAAGCCCTATTCAAAAAGCCTAGGAGAAAGATACGATTAACTGGGCGAAAGAAAAGGCTTCCGGACAATGTAAAGCAGGATCTTTGAAGGATGGTTGATAACAAACATGGTACATTGACTTTTCGCAGGTTAAAATCTAATGGAAATGTTTGTTTCTGCTATGATGAGCCTTTGAGCTCTTTAAGCCAAAGCGTTCATTATTTTTGAACAAACTCGTATTTATCGTTACTGTTTCTTTCTTATAAAATAATTATCTCTAGTTACAAGATTAGACTATCCTGCACGCCAGAGGCCGCGGTGCCTCAGTGGTAGAGCTTTCACCTGTGGTGTATGGGGTCCCTGGTTCGATCCCAACTCGCGCCAAGTGAATTTTGTGATGGACAAACACCGCGTGCGTGGGTTTCCTCGGGGATCTCCCTTTTCCTCCCACCTCCATCATTTAACCATTTCATTCACTTCTCATCACCGCCTCCTTTAGTCTAGCGAGCATAATCGTGGAACGTAAAACTTATAAAGATTTTTTTTTGTTTTCAATTTTATATATGAAATCATTGTATCAATAAGTAAATACCCATTGAATTACCAACCCTGCCATCCCTTGCCATTCCAACATTATGTCACAAGCCCGACTGCGAAAAAGAAGGAAAATAAACAATACAACTGTTCAATACAATTTCCAGTATAATAACATATGTTATCTCATTAATACAGATAAAGGCAATTAAGTGTTTTAAAATACGTAGTGTTGTTACGAAAGTTGTAATTTATTATTTAGACATATTTAGATACACTCTATACTTCCGTGTGCAGGGACTAATGGTGGAAGACGGAACACCTACATTCACCTGTATTTGAGCGTGGTAGGGGGAAAAACTTCTTCTTTTTCCTATCAGGTTACGTGAGACAGATTATAGTACTATTGTGTTAAATAATACTACGTGCAGAAAACAGACTTTTATAGATCATTATGCGTAATTTGCTGAAATTTGATTGCATTTTCCTTTTTGTTGTGAAGATTGTAGTACACAAGCTACAAGTGAGATATTTCATTTTACTTTTTTGATTATGTTCTGAATGCTAAAGGGGACTGTGGTGAAAGCAATTAACAATAATTTGGCAGAACTAGGAATGTGGGAAGAATCGGCGAATCCTACGAAATCTCACAACACGAATGCGCATTCATGAACTCGAATTAATCAGGGTCATCTTTGTATCGCAGTTTCTATAAGCTCTCTGTTATTGAATAATTGTGTTGTCTGTGGTCAAAAAACTCGACAACAAGAAAATGCATGAAATTGCAATATAAGAAGTAAAACAAAAACAAATCGGAGAAGGTTATGCCTAAATAAAGTAAGACCAGCCACCAGAGAAAATATAATTGAAACTGTCATGTGATTTTCATTTTCAATTGGTCCGGACAAACTTCATTGACGTGGTTTATTGCGTTTAAGACCATATGAAGGGCGTACAATAATCTGAAGATCAGTGTAATCTTTGAAGTGAAGACTAGCTAACTTCCAAATACCGTTTTGGACCTCGCAAGTTTCTTCGTTCCTTTATCTTATGGAATGCATTTAAGACATATCTCTTTTCTCCTCCTTCGAGTTCGATCTTAAGAGGGAGTAAAATCGAGAGAGGAGTTTCATAGTTCAATATATTACTAAGAGCCAGTGTGTAGATTTCGGATGAGAGTAGAAGGCGAAAGTGATTGCTTGAGGAAAATCAAATTCATCCTCAGATTAAGAGTAGTAGGGACCCGCGTATATCTAGTCGAGTCAGCAAAAATTTTCTCGATTCTGATTGGCTGAGAGAGGTCACGTGACGTTAGGCCCCGCCCACGCGGGAAATTCAAATTTCCAGGTCACGTGGTATGACGTCATGAGTCACCCTGCGGGGAAATCCCTCATTCTCTTTTATGACTAGGATTTTTGAAATTTGTTCCCTTTTACGGGTAAGATGTGTGTTTTGATACCTCATTCTGATTGGTTGACAGCTGTCACGTGATTTTAGACCCTGCGATATTTGAAATTCGTTCCCTTTTACGGGTAAGATGAATCCTTTGGTACCACGATGCTGATTGGCTGATAGATCACGTGATCTTAGGCTCAGGGATTTTTTAAAATTCGTTCCCTTTTATGGGTAAGATGAGTGGTTTGGTACCTTGAATTTGATTGGTTGATAGCGGTTACATGATCTTAGACCCTGGGATTTTGAAATTTGGGTATCCTCTTTGATGAGTACTTTGGTACTACGATACTGATTGGCTGATAGAGGTTACATGATCTTAGACCCGCTACACGGTGAACAGGTCACATGGTATGACGTCTGACGTCATGTTTTACCCTTGCGGGGAAATCCATCACTAATTCGTTTCCTTTTACGGGTAAGATAAGTGCTTTGGTACCTTGATTCTGATTGGATGATAGAGATCACGTGATTTTAGGTCCTAGGATTTTTGAAATTAGGGTGTCCTTTCTGATGTATACTTTGGTACCTCGATTCTGATTGGTTGATAGAGGTCACATGATTTTAGACCCGCCACACGGTGAACAGATTACATGGTATAACGTGGGAAAACCCCTCACTCATTTGTTTCCTTTTACAGGTAAGATGAATGTTTTGGTACATCAATTTTGATTGGTTGATAGAAGTCACATGATCTTAGCCCCCCTC